>NC_052613.1:33292109-33456010 GCF_016545825.1 Eucalyptus grandis
ATATCAGTTCAGGTTTCTTACACAACCTGAAATTTGATCAAGAGTATATATGCAAGTTTTGACAAAAGCTGAAGTTGCTCTTGCAGAAATTTTGGCAGAAGAGACTTGCCGCACACAAGTTATACAGAAAATAGCATGACATATGCATGCAAAGACAGTCTTATAAATAACGGGCACCAACCAGAAATGCATACATCATACACTGTGATGTCCTAAATTTTTGCAAGCATAAGAAGACAGAAAATCAAGTTTTAAGTTATGTAGTTGAAATTTTACTTCAAAAGAAGAAGAAGAAAAAGAAGAAGAAGAAGTTACACCTTCTATGACAACCAAATAAAAAGAACCAAGAAGATCCCGTGTGAATGTGAAAGCAAGATGCAGACAAAATAGAAAAACTACATACTAGTAGCAAGATGTACCTGAAAATGCTAATGAAGTTTCTCACCTTTGACATGACATCAGCCAAGGATAACTGCAGCATTGACAATAACACACATCTTACAAACTATGGGCATTGAATTTCAAGATTGATGCTCATGATTACACTATATGCATCGCAGGAAGTTTGTTGTTGAAAAGAATGATATGCTTAATTTGTACTAGCTCTTACCCAGATATCCTATTCATATCTATGCTTAATCAGCAACACCAAGTTTAGATTTTGAAAGGCGACACATAATTCAGATAGTAACTTTGTTTCTGAAAAATGAACATTGTCAAGGAGTACAAGTGCAAGGCTTAGTTAGACTGTGTCTAAACTATCACCCTTTTGAACAAACTGATGCAAAGCATTCCCCAAATTTGCAGCGGCATGCGATTCTTGTCATTTGCATGAGTTCCGACAGGTCATAGCTCGCAAGGCACACTAATATTTTGGTTTGAAGAAAATAAAAGAAATCCCCTTAAGTCAAGTGTAATGAGGAAACAAGAAGAAAATTCCGATTAGACCAGCACGTTGGGAACACATCACCAGAAGTTCTTTAGATAATATAACATCAATTAGTCCAGTGACGAGGTTTGAGGAGAATCCCCATTGTGAAGAATGCTTCTCAGTTTTTCCGCTAACAATCCTCTGATAGACTGGTTTTTTTCTGGCCAAATCATCGTCTCGCCCGAATACCTTTTTGGTACCATTCATAAAAAGGTTTTAGTGACAGGAAAAAGCTCTCGTTTTGTCGAGAAAGCTCTCGTTTTGTCGAGTCAATTTCTACCGCCATGGTAGTCTGTTATGTTTTCTTTAAACCCTTCCTTCCCTGATTCTCTATCTCTGTCTGGTAATGGCGTCTTCCTCAGCGCCATCTTCCATTTCATCCCATCGCAACTATCTCTTCTCAATTTTCAGCTACAACATCCATGTTCTGCTTCGCATCAGTGACCTTTCTTTCATCCGTCAATTTCTTCATCTTCTCCATGCAATTGCGATCCTTTCATCATGATTTTCTTTAGCCATATCTATTTTTCATGCTCTATAATCCCACTCCGCTTTATCTTCCTTGCATGCATGGACTATCTGCTTCCCATCTCACCATCCATAGCGCAATGTAACCCTAATTCACCCTTTACCATCATCGTAGCCAGTGCTTTCTTATTCAGTGTTTGCATGTAGTCGCAACTCATTGTTACTAGTAATTTCCATGGCCGAATCTACTCACCAAGATGATGCTCGGGTTGCTGCTCTCTGTCATCGACTTGGCCGACTTTGGCCTGACCATGGCGTTGACATTTGGGAAGATGACGCACCGCCAGAGAAACTGCAAGAATGTAAACTTACATTAATTGGTAAAATTCTGTCCAACCCTACTATCAACTTTCCTGCTTTTCAGAGTACTTTAAGAAGAGTTTGGCGCAACGACTATGTTCAAATCTCTACACGTGAAGATGGATTCTATATTTTTAAATTCAATACTGAAGGTGAAAAGCAGCGCGTCTTAGACAACGGCCATTGGCTGTTTGGCCATCACCTAATTATTCTCAAACCTTGGTTGCCCAATACCCTCTACACTGTTATGACTTTACAACTTGTGTGTTTTGGGTTCACATTTTCGGTCTTCCTCTAGAACGCTGCACAGAAAAAAAAATGATTACTAGAGCTGTCCGACAAATAGGTACGATTCAGAAGTGAGAATTGAAGGTACCGATAATTCTTCAGCTAAATCAGTACGGGTTAAGGTTGAACTCAATTTACAAGAACCTCTGCAACTGTAAACTCATCAAGGTGGACGGAAAGCATATATGGCTCGACTTCCAGATATGAACGTTTATCACATTATTGTTATTCATGTGGTCTTCTTGGCCATTATGCCATGTATTGCAATGATATTCCTTATGATGCAGCCAAACTTGAAGCATCCGACAGCTTATCTTATGGTAAATGGTTGAGGGCAGAGGTCAATCAACATAGTCCATTCGGTTTGCATTTTATGACCAAACTTTAATCAAGGAAATGTCGAAGAAGTAGTACCAGAAACTCAACAGCAGCTACCTCCATTACTCCTTCCAGCTCTCCCTCTCCTCAAAGAGCCTTCGGCAATAGTGGAAAATAAAGCAGAACATTCATCAATCATTCCGCAGCCTTCTCCTCCGATCGACCAAAGAAATCCATTATGTTCAACCAGCCAATGCTTCCACATAATGCTGCAGAGGATTCCTCTACTTGCAAGAAAATTAAGACTCCACGATCAGTCTCCAAATCTAGTCCGCTGAAAAAACCAAACGATACAATCCTTATGGGATTTCTTCTAATGTCAATGTAGTTCTTGATGAATCAACTCTTCCGGATACCCCTATTATTTCTATCAAGGGGTTGGAACATGGGCTGAGGTGGCTTGCCTAAAAAAGCCACCACAGACAAATGAGGATCATCAAATTGGAATTGTCGTGGGCAACCCCCGACAATTCAAGCATTATGTGCCCTTGTGGCCGAGTGAAAGGCCTAATATCGTTTTTTTTTTGATGGAAACAAAAATCAAGGCATGATGATTCAACGTATCCAGAAACGGCTGAAGTTTTCAAGTTCCTTTATCGTTAATCCTATGGGTGTGGCTGGAGGTTTGGTTAGTTTTTGGAATGACCAGGAGGTGACATTAACTATTGAGCATTCTACTTGTCATTTTATTGACACTATTTGTACCAAGAATCGTACAGCTAAAACTATGAGACTTACCCGTCTTTATGCGCCTTCCATATTCCATCATAGACAGCAAGTCAGGCGATATCGCATAGATTCGAACTTCAAGTTCCTTTCCATGGGTGTGTATTGGCGATTATAATGATATCCTTTATCACTGGGAAAAGCAGGGCAAAAGAATTATTGAGGCATATAGATTAAATTCCTTTTGAGAGTTTGTGAATGATTGTCAGTTTATGGACATTGAAAGTAAAGGCTGCTTTTATACATGGGTAAACAAAAGAGATGGTCTGAAGCCATTAAAGAAAGGCTAGATAGGGCCTTATGCACCATTGAGTGGAGGTTATCTTACCTGTAAGCGAAGTCTTCGCTTTTCCTCCTTTCGCCCGATCATAGTCCTCTGCTCTTACTCACTGAACCGCACTCTTTTAAAAGGAAGAAAACTTTCTGTTTTGAAGCTTTCTGGCTGCAAGAGAGAGATTGTAAATCAATCATCAACAATGTATGGACTTCATCAGCAATGCGACCTCAATCATTAACTAACAAGCTACAACGTACTTCATTTGCTCTTGCCAAGTGGAGTAAATCCCTTCAGAATCACAGCAACAACCAGCAGCAAGTCTACCTGTTACAACAGCAACTTCAGAATCATATAAATCAAACAGGTCCTACCTATGACAAAGCATTTGTATCTAGTCTACAAGATGAAATTCGCAAAATATGGCAGAGGGAAGAATCATATTGGGCAATGCGTTCGAATCCAATGGCTACGGGAGGGTGACAAAAATACTAAGTTTTTTCATGCAACTACAATCCAACGTCGACAACGAAATCGAATCAGCATGTTAAAGGATGACCACCTTGGCTGGATTCGTGATTCTACTCAGCTTAAGAGTATCACGCAATCCTATTTTGTCAATCTTTATAGCTCAACCGGCTTTCGAGATTATCATCCTATTCTTCATCAATGCCATCAGTCATCACAGCAGATATGAATGCCAATTTAACTCGATTTGTTACTGAGCAAAGTTAAACAAGCTGTTTTTCAGCTTGGAGCCAACAAAGCCCTGGCCCGGATGGTTTTAATGGGTTATTCTTTCATCATCACGGGATATCATTCACGAAGACATCTATACATCAGTTAGCAATTTTTTCAGTTCGGGAGTGATGCCCTCTACTGTCAACAGGACTCTAATTTCTCTTATCCCTAAGGTGCCTCATCCGGAAAGGTTAGAACAGTATCACCCTATTAGTCTATGCAACTTTGCATACAAAATCATTTCTAAAGTGTTGGCCAACCGTTTAAAGCAGTTTCTTCCAGAACTAATCTCATCAGAGCAGAGTGCTTACGTCTGGGACAGACAGATTCAAGACAACATTATGGTTGTGCAAGAGGTTTTGCATCATTTAAATCACAGCAAACGAAAGAAACATTTTCAAGCGGTTTTAAAGCTCGACATGCAGAAAGCTTATGATCGGATTGAGTGGGATTTTTTAGAGGACTATCTTAAAAAGCTAGGCTTCCATGTTCAATGGGTTAGGTGGGTAATGCAATGTGTCACCACCACCACATTCAATGTCAAATTTAATGGTGAATTGTTAGATTCCTTTCATCCTACAAGGGGTCTTAGACAAGGAGATCCACTATCTCCATATTTATTTATCCTTGTCGGCAATCTTTTATTCACTCTCATACACCAAGCTATCCAATCAGAACTCTCAAAGGAATTAAACCGAATCGTCTTTGCCCTACTCTTTCCCATTTATTTTTCATGGATGATGCAATCTTTTCTTGACTGGAACTACTCTAGAAAGTCGTAACCTAGCCAATGTTTTACATCGATTGTCTATCGACCGCCAAGCTATCAACGTAAACAAATCAGGTTTATTTTGTGGTAAGCACTTTGTCCTCCGAATTTACAAATGTAACCTTGCTGCAGAGTTACGAGTTCCTGTTATATCTAAGATTGGCAAGTATTTAGGTATTCCATCCGATCTGGGGGTACATCTAAGAGGGATATGTTTGCATGGATTTTGGGTCGGGTTTGTGCTAAACTTGATGGCTGGAAAGAGCACTATCTCTCTAAAGGAGGAAAGGAAATCTTGCTAAAAATGGTTGTGCAGCTCTCCGCAATATGCAATGTCTATTTTTAAACTTCCAAGTTTCTATCTCAGAATCTATTGAGCAAAGAATTGCTAAATTCTGGTGGCAAACAAGCAGTACAACAGCTGGTATTCATTGGCGATCATGGGATATTCTAAAACAGAGGAAGATGGCAGGTGGTCTTGGCTTTCGTGATCTCTTAACCTTTAATAAAGCCCTTTTAGGAAGACAAGCTTGGAGACTATTTCAAAACCCTACCTCACTTTGGGCTAAACTTTTTAAAGGCCTATATCATCCTTCTACCAGTTTTTGGCATGCACGACATACAACCAACTCCTCTTGGGGATGGAAAGTTTACTTTTAGGTCGAGATACAATTCTTCCTAAGCTTCAAAGGTGGTCTGTGGGAGATGGACAGCATATAAATATTCGAGAAGATAAATGGCTTACCTCTGGCATAATAGGTGGACCAGCACCTCGATCAGAATCTCATCTGGTTGCTGGCTTCATAACCTCTCCCCGCTCGGGTTTGGAATCTTTTCTTCTTCATCAGCATTTTGACCGGCATATTGTTGAGGAGATACTCACTATTCCATTAAGTCATGCTCCTTCAGCTGACCATCTCATCTGGACAGGAACAAAATCCGGTCAATATTCAGTTAAATCGGCCTATCACTTCCTTAGACAATTAGCCTACCCTACGAACCCCAACCTTCCCTCATCCTCTTATGAGCCATCAGCCCATCTCTAGCGATCTATATGGCATCTCAATACCCCTCCCAGGATTAAAGTTTTTATCTGGTCATTGTGTCACAATGCTCCCCCTACCAAATTTAATCTCTTTCGACGACATTTTACTGCACCCTCTCGTCAACTCGTTCTATGCACACCCCCGAAACTACCGAACACTTTCTCGTTGTTTTGCCCATGGACATCAAAGATTTGGTCCCACCAAAAATACAAATTCCTCATTCAACCTACAATAGAAATCGAATGGACGCGTGGCTTGAAGAAGTTTTTTGAAAGTCAAGTGGATTTACCTTCCAAAGAGATCGTTGTTTCTATCCTCTCGGCAGATCTGAAATCGCGCAATCATTTTATTTTTCGGCGGCGAATGTATCCCGATCAACTTGTAGAAGCAGCTCGCAGACGCAATGCTATACCGGAATTCCCTCACAAAGAATCGGCCATTTCGGACTTTGCTCTTCCCAACCCTAATTGGCTTTGGACTCCACCCCACTGCAAGGCGTTTAAGGCGAATATTGATGGGGCTTTTACCTCGATACCCACTTTGGTGCGATCGCATGTGTTCTCAGAGATTCTACTGGTATTTTGATTGGTGGATGCAGTAGTTCTGTTCGTGCGTCCTCAGCCCTACAATGCGAAGCTCAAGCCCTAATTTCCACTCTTACTTATTTGCTAGAACAAGGCAAGGAAGAAGATCACCTAATCATCGAATCTGATTGTCTGACTCTTGTGGACTCCATCAATGATCGCTGTTCATCACCATGGAGATTCGCGCTCGTTGCACGCTTCGTGCTGCGTCGCTCCTTTCCTCGCTTGCGAATTGACGCCGAAGAGAAGCTAATGCGGCGGCGATTGGGCCGCGAAGGCCCAAGCTCGGAAAACTCTTTCACCTTCTTGGCCCACTTTTCCTCCCCGCACCGCTATCGACTTTGCCGTGTATTGACGCCCTGTCTTCGGGTTGTAATTTTCGTCCGCCTTGAATATGAATATCTCCATTTCTGACAAAAAAAAATAAAAAAAAATAAAAAGGTTTTAGTGGGATCTCTTCAATTTTGTTCCCTTAAATCCTCTTATATGTAGAGATGATTAGTCATGATGCTCGAGCAAGTAGAAATTAAACAAGCAAGTAATAATAAATATGAACCAAATAAATAAACAAATAAAGGTGGAAAGAAATAAAGAACCCAAGCCTCGTGTAAAAATTTATAAAGCCTTGTTATTAATTTCCGAATAGGACTTTCGTGGGTTATAAATGGAAACTCAATATCAACTCTCCAAAATAAACCACCACCAAAAAAATATCAAATATGCAAATGCAACATGCTATATGAATACTAAACGAATTATTTCCCTAAATGAACTGTGATATATGGAAATAAGAATCTAACTGATGCTATCTAAATTTAATGCAATGCAAGCTGCTTCAGTTCCCTAAATGCAATTCTAGATGTATTTCCGATGGAGATGCAATCTATTCTTATTTATTCTGTTTTTTTTTTTTTTTTTTTTTGACCTTTTCCTTTTATTTATAAAGATATATTTTTAAATACGAAATTGAACTAAGATAATTAACCAAGTGCTGAAATAAATATGAGCTAAAAGCTTAGACGCATGAATCAACCCTTTTTTCAGCTCCATCACCATCAATTTGATCGTCTACCATCTCCGATCGGTATCATCTGCCGTCACATCTCGGTCGCTAGCCACCGCAGCCTCGGCCGTGACAGAGCAGAGCATCTGACGCGCATTACTACGCCAATCGAACTTCTCTCTCATGCTCTTTCTCTCTCTCATCTTAAGGCACTGGAGACTCCTTCTAAGCGGATGATTTCCCGCTCCGCAGGAGAATTAATTAACAAAGACAACCGCAACACACTCTCTGAAGCTCGGTGCGCACGCGGGAGTTGAGGAATCGAGCAAAGCAAGAACACAACGCACAGACTGAGATGGCGATTCCTCTCTAGCAATTTTTGGCTGGGTTTCTCATGTTATAGACCTTGCCAATTGATAGAAAATTCCCTTTGTGTGACATCTCACCCTTAATGCACACCACCTATTTGACGTTTTGCCTCGGAGATGACAGTGATGAATCAATTGATCAATTTGAGATTGCAAAGCAGTGAGCTGTACGTTACTGTTCAATGTAACTGATCATATATTGCGAATTGATCCTTCATCCTTTGGTAGCCTAGAGTTCTCCTTCCCTTTCAACTTCCGTTTACTTTGTCCTCGGCCAATCAAATACTGCTTTGGGAGCGTGGCTGAATAGTCCTCTAAACTGGGAGCCTCTGGATTTATTTTTGAGCTTGAGGTGTTCAAAGTGCGCATAATTGTCTAGGTGTTAACGTAGAGAAATCCTCTATAACCGCAAATTGTTCATTTGTTGGAGTTGTAGCTTTTCCTTCGCATGCTGACCGTTGCTCTGTTTTGGGCTTCACATGCGATGGAAACATTATAGTATCGTTTGTGTCATGCTTACAATGTACGTGCATGTACATGGTGGTTTATCTTGGTTGTCATTTGCACAATATTTATTTCAAGCTGTGCTGATTATTGAATTTGTACATCTGCTGCATTGTAGGCTCATTGAATATGTCTATTCTTACAGTACATAGCTCAAATTTGTTGGATTCATTGTTTTTCTTGCTGTACTTACTAAAAAATATGTTGATTTATTGGTTATGAGAGTTGTTCTAAGAATATGTTGATTTCTTGGTCATGAATGCTTTATATGTTCATAACATGTTGTGGTCATGGTTATAAATGCTGTCCGTGACCTAAATTTTTTGGATTCATGGTCATGCCTGCCCATATCCATTTGTTGTTCAAACAACACTCGATAAGAATTGTTTATGTGTTATCTTAACATATGAGTTTTTTTTTTTGGAGCAAAATCTTAGTCACATGAGTTGAGGCGAGGAATCCATGTTAATTTGCGAGGGAGATAATCATGTTGTCATGCTTTAATTTCCTGAAATTAAACATGTGCCTGCTATACAAGCATTGATGATCTTCATTCGACTTCAGTTTGTTCTCTTCTTGATCATGTGAGCCATATTCACTTGCCAGAAGATATGTTTCAAGTCTATTGCATACTAAATAATCGTGAATTTCGGCCTTTAATGTTTTAATTTTGTTCTGGATTTTGCTGACTTCGTTGTTTTAATCATGAGGTGTGTAAGTTTAGTACTCATTGGAATGTAGTTTTGATTACAGAAGATAAGGTTACCACGTGTACTTGATTTGCTGGTTATTAGGACACGTTTGGATATCACTGGAGAGGGTAATTTGTAAATCTTGCGAGCTTGATGAGCTGGACACCGCAGTGAATTCTCTTAGGCATGAATTTGAATGATTTTGTTGCCATTTGTTGATTGGTTTGATGGTTCATCAGTGCATGTAAGTATGTAGCCCATCTTTGGTCAGCTTGATACATTAGAATACCATTTATGTGGGTAGAGTAATGACTATACTTCTTAGATGTTATTGTGGGTTGTGGATTGAGCGTGATTTGGAAGATCGCGGGTGAACATGAAAGCAAGATGCAGACAAAATAGAAAAACTACATACTAGTAGCAACATATGCAACAAGTCTGCTGAAAATGCTAATGAAGTTTACCTTTGACATGATGTCTCGATCACATAATATTGAAGCAGATAAGAATAACTGCAGCAAAGACAATAAAGCACATCGTACAAACTCTGGGAAGTCATGTAGAACATCATATGCAATGCAAGAAGTTTGTTATTGGAAAGTTCATATGCTTAATTTGTACTTGCTCCCTCCTTTATTATCCTATTTTTATCTATGCTTAATCAGCAACACCAAATTTAAATTTCATAAGGCGACGCACAATTCAGATAGGCAATGACTATTCCTGCAGAATGAACAATATGGTTGTGTAAAAGTGCAACGCTTAGCTAGACTTTTGTCTTAATGAAAAATTTCGGACTAAATTTTCGATCAACAATTTCACCTCCTTCGTGGATTCGATTCACACCCACAATCCCTCTTTAAAGCTCCTTGCTGCCACTTCTTTCTGTCTCTTCCGTCTCTCTCTGAAGCCCTGTTTTCACAGAAACTGCTTCTGGTGAAAATTGTTGCTCCCACTCTCTCTGTCTTTCCCTGACTTTATGTAGTCAACAGAAACGGCAAAGCGCGTGGCTTGGTTTTGACGTCTCGACCGAGACTATGACGGTCTTATCTGATCTCACGAAACGAACCTATGTCAAACAATTGCGCGAACAGTGATGGGACGTAAAAGCGTGGTTTCCTTTCGGAAGACTAAGAATCGTATGGGAACTAAATTAAGCTCGAAGCTTTGCGTGTGTCCTGGGATCCTTTTTGTTGCCATATATAGATATATTGTTGCCATATATAGATATATGAGTGCAATTTGACGCGTGATAAGGTGTTGATTTGCACGCTGGGCGTTCCATCTTCTGTCATTCATTTATGATGACCATGACCAGTAATGGAGTATATCGCCTTGTTGGGGAAGCAGGGGATTGAGAGGAGAGGAAAGCAGACGAGGGAATGAGATAGAAAATGATGAATTGACCCAGAAATGTACTGAAGTCTTGCCGTGCTAGGAGTCTCGCGGAAATCTCTGGGAAAAAGCTCGGGGTGATCTCTGACGCTTGACGCATGGGTCCTCTGAACAAGTGGATGGATTAGGTCAATGTCTCGATTTGATTCTCAATTCCTGTGGAGAGGGAAGAGCCGATCAATTCAGAGGAACGTGAGTTTTATGTTGATTGTTTCGTAAAAATTAAAATAATCTAAAAAAATAATTGATAATTAAAGAAAATTATTTTCATTATCAATAATAATTTATATTAAATATTTTTTGGATGTTGAAAATATTTATTGATCTTTCGTTTTTATGAGCGAAACAAACGATCATTTTTAGAAAAATATTTTTCGATCATTTTATTATTCACAAAATAAATGGAGCTTATCTCAATTGATGTAGTGGACACAATTCATAATTGACCATTTTTACTTCATGATTGACGATTTTAATGAGTGAAGTGATTTATTTTGGATGTCTTTTATTATATGGTGACCGATGATTCTTGGCCTCGTAGTCATGATTACTTAGGGCTTGTTTGTTAATGTTCTTTTTTTTTGTTTATAAACAAAATTTCTGGTATTTTGTTTTAGGGAACAAAAAAAGAATGTAAAACACATTTGTTTGTATCTTTGTTCTAAATCTATTTTTTGTTTCTAAACACATTTGGAATAGAAAAAGAAACAAGAAAAACGTGTTTCTTGTTTAACAATTTTTAAGAATACATTTTCTCTCTCCTCTCTTTTTCTTCTCTTTTTTTTTTTTTTTTTTTTCTTTTTTTTTTCTTTTTTTTTTTTTTTTCTTTGGTCGGTTCGGCCTCGGCCATGGCCGCCGATCGCCGTCAAGAGCTGGCAACACTATCGAGGGCCGGCGACCCACGGAGTGTCGCCGGCCTCCGCGAGGCCGAGTGTCACCGGCCCGGCGAGGCTCGGCCTCGTCGGCGCGGGGCGAGGCTCAACGAGCTCGGGCTCGCCAGATCCGCAAGCCCGAGCTCGCCCAGCCAAGGCAAGGCAGAACCCGCCCAACGACGGTGAGGCTCGGGCGAGCCCGCCATGGTCCGGGCAAGGCCGCCGCCCCTCGTCGGGGTCACCAGCCATGGCCGAGGCCGCAACCGGCCAAAAGAAGAAAAAAATTAAAAATTTAAAAGAAACAAAAAAGAACACAAATTTTCCAAACGTGTTTCGTTCATTTTTTATTCTTAGAACATGTTTACCAAACGCGTTTTTTTTGTTCAAAAATTGTTTCCTGCAATAGAAACACTTTTTATATTTCTGTTTCAAGAAACAATTTTTAAATAGAAACACAAACAAACGCACCCTTAATTGCCATTTAATGTTCAAATTCCTACGTGAGATCGTCCAATGATCGCTCATTTTGTTTTTTCCAAGAATTCCAGGGACATAACAAGCTATAAACTCCAAGACAGCTAAAGCTAATCCACCACGGGAAAAATTTCGTAATACCCCACATGAACATCACAGGCAAGAAAAAAGACGATCTATTTCACATATTCCTTCTTCAAGACAAAAGGAAAAGTACTGACTGTCAACTTATCTGGCTTACTTTCATAGATCATTGTCATTTAGTCCCTGAAATGCTCTTAATAACTTGTCACCAACACAAACTCTCCCCCTCCCCCCAAATGCCAGTAGAAATTTCATTTGGCAACGAGATGAGTCTGAAGTACAGTGAACACATTGAATGTGGCATTCTAGTCATCAACATAATAGATGAATAACAATTATATCTTCACATCATGAAAGGTAGGCCAAAGAGCAACAAATATTTACGGGAAAAAGTACCAAAAAAGTCATAAACCTATTGCATTGGTACCAATTAAGTCTTAAACTTTTCAATTGGACCTAATTCAATCCATCTAATCAATTTTGGCCGGTCGGGCGCGACATGGACGTCGGCCGGTGACCGGACGATGACGTGACAATTTTTATGATTTTTTTAATTATTTTTTTTCGAATTTTTTTAATTAATTTTCTTTTTCTTTTTCCTTTTATTTTCCGCCTTCTTCCCGGAGGTGGTTGGCGAGCCTCCAAAGTGAGGCTCATCGCCACCGGATGAGGGCCATGAAGCCCTTGCTCGCCACCTGACGGTCGTGGCCCTCACTCGGCCTCTGTAGGGCCGCCGACGAGGCGGCTTCGCCCGACCTGGCGAGGCCAGCCCACCGCGGCCGGGCGAGGCCATGGCGGCCATCACCAAGGCGAAGGCGAGGGTCGCAAGCCCTTGCCAGCTGCCGACAAGGGTTGCGACCTCGCTTAGCCTTGCCTGGGGCCGCAGCGAGGCGCTTAGCCCAGATCTGGGTGAGGCCGCCTCGCTCGGGCCTTGCCACCGAGTCCCCGACGCCTCCTCCGCTGTCGACCCCGAAGCTTCTCGACCTCGCCACCGCAGCCTCACCTCCACGAAATCCCAATTTGAGGCCTTGGTCCCCACCTCTCGCGCCTCACGCCGCTCCTCCGCCCGATCTTCGCCTCCGAAACCCTAGCCCGTTGCCCCAACAACCGAGGGCTTCGCGGCCCGCCTCCACCTCGGCGATGGCCGCCATGGCTAGTGAGGTTGGCCTCGCCAGATCCGGGCGAAGCCGCCGCCGGCGGCCCCGCGAGAGGCCGGGTGAGGGTCGCGACCTCGCCGGCGAGTGTGCGAGGGCTTTGCAACCTCACCCGGGGCCGGCTAGCCTCACCTGGGAGGCTCACCACCACCGTGAGGAAGAAAGAAAAAGGAAAAGGAAAAAGAAAAGAAAAAGGAAAAAATTAATAAAAGTTCGAAAAAATAATTAAAAAATCATAAAAATTGCCACGTCAGCGTTGGGCCACCGCCGAAGTCCATGTCGGGCCGGGCGGGCTAAAATTGGCCAGATGAATTAAATTGGTACCAATATTAAAATGTTTATGACTGAATTAGTCCAATTGAAAAGTTTATGACTTAATTGGTATAAGTTTAGGACTTTTTGGTACTTTCCCAATATTTACGCATTGATCTAAATACAATAGTTTTGATCCATCATTTCATGGTTGATCTTATCAGGATGCAACAATACGACGATTGATTGACCTGTGAATTGTTCCTATGATTGAATAATCAGTCTGCGAATGATTTTGTTCCTAATCTCCTTACAAAAGCACAAATTAAGGTTCCCATTGGTTTTGCAAAAAATGAATAATATGAAAAATAGATTTGAAAAAATGATCACTTTTATTGCTTAAAAGAATTAATGAACAAAAAATATTTTTATGATTCTCAAAATTTTTTTACATAAAATGCTTTCCACGATGAAAATATTTTTCATTAATTAATTATTTCAAGTGATACAAATGATTATTTTATAGAAGGCAACACTGGCGATTCGTAGGAAATGATAATGACCGTGCAATCACCAAACAAGCGAAACTGACGGTGATGGGGGATAGAATAGGAGGGTTCAATGCAGTCCCTCTGATTTCGAAGTTAACAAGCATTCCAAACAAACTCTCCCGAATAATTTCACTGCTATAGGATATCAAGGCCCGACCTTGGCCAAGTTCCGCCAAAGCACCCTTGGTATCCAACCCAAAAGTTGGTAGGACAGTGCCAATATCCAGAAGGGGAAAATAGCCGAGTGCAGTGACACAGAGTCAGTACTAACCCGACAAAAGAACCATATGAGTGATAAGAAAAGAAGTTCCATAATATCAACAAACTTGTGGTGCAGAGCTTCTCCAGCATCTACATGGAAAAACCATCTCTTCGATCATGCTAAAGAGAATGCCCGTCTCATAGTGATGGACCAGAAAAGTGACAACCTAGCCTTAAGGAAATAACTGTCACATGCGCTCCCGGAAGTTGAGAGTTATGCGTCCCGCCAAGCTAGAGCAATAGTTATTTTAGCTACAGTCCAGTGGGTAGATCCACATGCCAAACTGCAAAGAATATGGCAGTCCATAGCTGTTTCTGCTGGTAGCACTGCATTACAAATCCAATGAAATATCCGAACGATAATTAAGCGAATTCTCCACAGCATAAAATGTCCGCCAGCTTAGAATAAGAGGGAAGAAGAAATATAGAAAGAAAAGGTACAAGCAGTCCTTTGAGAATTTCGCACTGCGCAGCATGATGACCAGGAGCTTGAATGCAACTTCTTCTGTATGGGACGAACCAATTTCTCATCTTTTTGGTCTTCAGCAACTACAAAACATCAACATAATTCAGTATTTTGAGGGAAACGGGGTAACACGTCAAGAAGGAATTGGTTCATGATACGGACTACGGAGGGGCACATAGTTGCAGTTGGTCAGCTTTTTAGAGACAGATCACTGATTAGAGAGTTGCGACAAATTCTTGAGCTCTATAAATGTGTGCTACATCAAATATGTCGACTATATAGGAAGCTTACTGAAGCTCTAAACTAGAGTGAAATGGATCTGGCATTGATGGACTAAACAGGTTAGGAATGTAGAAACTAGAAAGACAAAAAGATTCAATTACTTGAAGGACTTGCTGAGGATACTTTTGGAATTGTGTACTATTTGAAAGACTTGAGATTTGACTAGATTAAGGACAACTCTCCAGCTTTGGAATAATTTCTCCTATAGCATGTCATTAGCAAAAGCATTTACTGAACTTACTGAATTCGGTGTGGATTGTTTCGGGCTGAAAAGGTTTGGATGGTGGTGTTAAGGTCACCCTTCAAACGCCCTTCACGATCTTGGTAGGAGAAGAATACTCCTTTTAGTTTTGGTGTCCTCAAGGCACCCTTGCAGAATATATTTATCTTGGGGCATTTTGTCACAAGAATACCAACCAATGATGGGAATGTGAAGGTGCAATTTATGGGAGAGAAACTCTCAAGGCTTTGTAAACCATCAAGTGTCAGCCGTTGCAGCTTGGGGAAAGAGATTTCCTCTACTCCGTTTTCATCATCTATTACCACATCTTCCATTGCACGACAATTTTTTAGGGTTAGCCAAGTAAGGTGCACTAGACTTGTCACTGTTGAGCAAGTCCCCATATGAACTAAACCAGTGCAATTCTCTACTTTCAAATTTGTCAAGCTCTGGAACGAAATTGGAGATGGAAATACGATTGATAAACTGGGGCAGCTTATGATATCCATCACTTCAATCTGTTTAAGGATTTCAGCCATCAAGGAGCCATCTTTCCACACCCGCTTTAGGTTGCATAGTTTACTCAAGTAAAGATGCTTCAAATTTTCAAGTGCTTTGAGAGGTTTTTGCATGTCAGATAGTCCTCCACAGGAAGTCTCTCCCGCATGTCCAAAAGCATCTTCTGTAAATATATCCTCAAAGGAATTACAGTGCACAAAAAGCTTTTCTAAATTGGGAAACCTCTGGAGAAGGAAATTGGAGGGAAAAGCAACATTTTCATCATGGTAGCATACCAAATCCAATTCTTTAAGATTGCCAAAGATGTAATGCTGCATCATCTCGACATCCTCCCTTGCTAACGACAAATGTTCCAAGTGTGGAATGACCTGTGGGAACAGGGAATCCGTTTAATTAGGCCGCCAAAATCCATATCAATCCCCACAACCTCAGCCCAATGACTAAAATGTCTATCTATTTGGGAAAATGAAACAGGAACCGCTAGGCTTTTACCCTGTTTATCTTCCCGGAGCAAGACTAGCAAGCATTAGTGACCATTATAAAAGGTTGTTAAAATGGATGTTTGTTGTTAGTGGTGTGCCCAATTCAATCTCAATATGTTTCATGAATTGGGTTGAGAAATTTATTAGTCAACAAAGAACCAATTGATACTTCAATGCTTTAATTGTCAACTAATTATATCTGAAAGGAAAAATAAACACATCAATACCAACAAATCTGTAGGAAAAAAAACGTTTTAGAAGAAGAAAAGTAAATTGTTTTCCAAATCGGGTTACCTATATGACAAGTAGATGTGTTTCTATAGTAACATGTATTAACATGTTGCGCTCTATTTATCACTATAGATCATACATAGTGCATGGGTCGACCTTTCTATAACTATGAGAAGAATGCATTCATGAACTGATGATTGGCAAAAAGGAACCGAAAAAATAAGTTTGGAACTGATGGGACTTAGGCGAAAAAGCGATAAAGCAGATAGAGATTATATTGCGAAAATTTGAGGAAATAATTAAGTCAAATTGTTCATTCTAACTTTAGCAAAATGACAAGTTAAGATAAGCTAGGAAACAAACTAAAAGTACATAGCCCAAAAATAAACCGACGTTCTAGCATTCCCTGGGGTTAAAGACATGTTGCTGCTATACCAATCAAATTAAGGTCGGTAATTTCGACTAAATTTCAGTAACTTCAAAGGCATTGATAAGCCATTGGAATAAACTTCGGTAGATTATTAAAGTATTGATGATCTTAAAAGTAAAAATACATATTTGTACATTTCAAAACCTAAATAATAAGAGCTTGGCCAATGGGTAAAAATCAATTGCTATCTTAATTTGGCGAATGTTTCTCAATTCTAAGAAACTTAGCTCCAATTAGGTCAATTATGGGATAATTTCAATTTCCGAAACAAACAATGACCGAGAGATATACCCATAAACTAATGAAGACAACCATAAAGGGATTAATTAAGAATTTTACCTTTTCTATAGAAAAGAGTGCAGGTTGGCTCCCATTGACAGTAGTACCTTGCCAGTTTTGGATTCCGCTAGCGAACGAGAATGACCTCATTTTGCCGCAGTGCTGCACTCGCAATTCCTTCAAGAATGGCCATGTTGAAGTATGACTATTCCTATGGAAGCCTCTCAGTTGTGGCAGGTCATATAATGCCAGGTTGGTTAAGCGTGGAAAGAAGAGATCTCCTACACTTGTCTCTACTCCTCCGTCTTCCTCCACTATAATTTCCTCCACTCTACAAGACTTTATTACAAGTTTTTCAAGCTGTGTCATACTTTTTGCCACCGAGCTTGAAAATAAACTTTGGAGACTCTCACACTCTATGACCTCCATACTTTGTAATTGTCCTAAGGTAAAAGCTCCTTGAGGAAGTCCACTCCACACGTGCTTTATTTTCGGAAGTTTTATCAAAACCAATTCTCTCAATTGAAAAGTGCTTGTGGAATAAGCTTCGCTAAAATTGAATTCTTGGACTTGAAATACCATTTCTAAGGAGCCACAACCGATCACAAATAACTTCTCTAGGTTTTGGAATCTTGCTAGGATAGACTGAGATGAAAATATGAATGGAAGTCTCTCACAATATTCCACAGTCAGTGTCTTGAGTTTGCTAAATGCATTTAGTGCAAGCTCATCAATCCATATCTTCTCGACATTATCCATGTGAGAGATCTTCATCGACTCCATACTAGGAAACAAAACCTGTTATTATTCATTTTAATTCATTAGAGCTGACTCTTTGTCCCCCTCAAAAAAGAGAATGCTTTAATATGAAGAACAAGATAAAATGCAAGATAAAATGTATTAGATAAATCGAAAGAAAAGAAAACAATATGCATGTTATTTTCTTTTTTAGCATCTGCCACCCCGTAAATTAATTATCCTGAATGGATTTTCTCCTATTATTTTTAAGTAGAAAGTATATATTTTTCTAATATATATCAAGCATTATGTTTGAGCAGTACCAAAACCCATAGCCTCCTCATTAAGCATATCCATTTATGATCTGATATGCTCATTAAGATACATGGCATTCATGCCCATCAAAACTTCAGCCGTCATGCTTGTTGATTTGGAGCCGTTCTATATTTGGTATAAATTTCTCTTTGAATATTATTTCAATATTTATTAAATCCGGTATATAAAAATTAAAAAATAGTATGGATTATCAAGATCAATATGTTGACCGGTACAACGATTACACTTATTATTATTATCATGCTACTGTAATAGTTTTGATTGTCAATATTATTACAACTATCTAATACATATTCTGACCTTCAATAAATTAAAAATGTAATTTCTCCTATTGATTATTCAAAAAATTGTAAAATTCGTGATACTAATTTTTTTCCCTGAAATAGTTAGTATAGGCTTATACCAAAATTTATGCACGAGAGTTTTATACATTATAGTCAACAAACTAAAAATGAACATAAAGACAAGGAGAATCACTTGATCCACAAAATTCAGTAAACTATTTATTTGATATTTTTCCTTATGAGAATTCATTCCCTTTTGTGGATTGTGGGATTATTTGCTGTGGATATTACTTGAATTTTGTAGGGCAAAAGTTTATGTATTATCTAACTCGCAGGAAGGGCGACCTGAGAAAGAGCCTAATTTTGGTAGGGGAGATGGATGTATGAGACATGAATCTCCAACCACCACCCTGAAATGTTTCTTTATTTAGTTTAGCTATTCGACACTGTTTAGAATTTAGGGTACTTATCTTCATTCATTTCTCTTATTTAAGTTATGCTTTCTCAGTTTGGGCTCTTGTGTTAAATACCTATAAAGATAGGCAAACATACTAATTCTCTTCAGTTTTGAGGATGGATGTAGCGATTAATGAGTTTGCTCATTTGGTTTTTCTTGTTTTTCGCTTGAATTGGCACCCAAAAAAAAAAAAAAAAACACATATGAAGGTCTCAAGGCCTCCTTCGCACAGACAAGGCCGCCAACCAATACCAGGGTCATACTAAGGGCAGCTGGCCCTAAATTGAGAATCACTCGCTTTGAGCAAGCGAGTGTAGGAGAATTATCAAAAATTCATAATAAATTTATTACAATTGTGTCAATTCAATCTATCCTGTCAATTTTGGTCAACTAGGGCTAATGTTGACAATTTTTGATAATATTTTATATTTTTATATTTTTATATTTTTCCTTCTCTTTTTCTTTTCTTTTTCTTTTTCCCCCACATTGCCAATGACCGTTGGCAAGGCTCATAGCCCCTCTTGCAACCTTGCCTAGATTTGGGCGAGGCTTGGGGCCGCGGCCCTTGTCGGCAGTTAGTGAGGGCTCCATGGCCATTGCTCGGTGGCTAGTGAGCCTCGCTAGAGTCTTGTTGACCATTGTAGGGAAAAAAAAAAAACAAAGAAGGAATGAAGAAAAGGAAAAGAAAAGGAAAAGAAAAAAAAAATTAATGAAAAATTTGAAAAAGAATATTATTAAAAATTGCTCACATAAACGTTGGCCGGAGGTCGCATTCACGTCAACATTGGCCAATCAAAATTGGCTGGATGGACTGAATTGATGTAATCACAAAAAGTCTAAGATTGAATAGGCAAAACAAAAAAGTTTATAACTGAATTGACATAATTATAATAAGTTTAGGACTTTTGGGAAATTCTCCTTAGCCAGTGCTGGTCACCTTCAGAATTGCAAGGGTTGTCGACCCTCGTTAGTGGCAGCAGCATGCAGTCCCTTCCACTTAAGACTTGCGATCCCTTGCATAACCTTTTTCTAATCTTCAAGTTTTTTCATTCTTTTCTAGTGTTGGATTTTTTCCCCCTAATTTTAGTCCCTTTTTTATTTTATACATTTTCAATTTTTCCATTATGGCAATAGTGAAAGAGCCTCCAAGGGAAGCTCCACCATTTCGTTAACAGCCACGTAAGACTAAAATGACAAAAAAAAAAAAATGCAGATATTCATCCATAGAAAAATAGACGGACTTAACAAGTCCTGAAGTGCATAAAGTTTTGGAAATATTACGACTTAAATGCGTGTAAAATGAATTTTAAAACATAAGTGCCCAATTGAAAGAAGTTTTGGAACTCATGGTGTCTTTATTCCTTAATCTTATGTTAAAAGATGTTATATGGACTCTAAATTAAATCTGAGCCAATTACATCTGAGCCAACCTCTTCAATGTCATATGGACTCTAAATTAGTTCAAAGATGTTAATTGGAGCTTGAACAGCAATATTAACGAAACTTTGCTTTAATATAACATTTTAAAATGAAAAAAATTATACCAAGTTTTAGGAACTTACGAAAAAGTTTTGAAGTGCGTGTCAATACTTTTATATATTAAGAAATATCTTTGAGTTGTTATGGAAAAAAGGTCAAATATTTTAAAAAAGAAGATAAAAAGTCACCTCATAGACCCTTACATAGTATAGCTCAAACCATCAGGGACAAGAAACTAGACATGTCATTGAAGAAGAATGAGTGCAAACCTTGTCGACTAGCAAAAGCGATTGCTTTGTTGGATCGCTGCCTTCTAGTTTTCTACAATTAGCATCTCCTAGAATCACCTTCACAGCTTTACAATCTTCCATGGTAAACCATTTCAAGGAGGGCCATTCTGATATATGCTTTCCATGAAAAAAACTTTTGAGTTTTGGCATGTTGCGAAGATCAAGAGTGACGAGTTTAGGAATTACAATAATGTCGGCCATTTCTTCAGGTTTCTCCTCTTCTTTCACAACAATATACTCCATCTCTCTACAACCACCTAGACCAAGATATTGGAGTTGTCCCAAACATTTTGCCATAGTCATTGTAAAAAGGTTTCTCAGATGTGGGCACTTCACAACTCTTACAAAAGTCAGATTGTGAAGGCAAAGATTCAGCAAATCCTCATTCGTCCATATGTATGTCAAATTTGGGAGATCAAATAAAGATAGCTCTCTCAATGGACAGCTTCTTGCAGCTTCTTGTATATATGCACTAGTCCCTCCTCCACTGTCTTCCTTTGCTATTATTTCCTCCACCCCACAGTACCATACTTCAAGTTTTTCAAGCTGCATCATACTTTTTGCCACCGAGCTTGGAAATAAACTTTTGAGACTCTCACACCCTACAACCTTCATGCATCTTAAGTGTCCAAAGGTAAGAGCTCCTTGAGGAAGTCCACTCCACACGTGCTTTATTTTTGGTAGTTGTATCAAAACTAATTCTCTCAATTGAAAAGTGCTTGTGGAATGAGCTTCACTAAAACTGAATTCTTGGACTTGAAATACCATTTCTAAGGAACCACAACCGGTCACAATTAACTTCTCTAGGTTTTGGAATCTTTCTAGGATAGACCGAGATGAAAAAATAAATGGAAGTTTCTCACAAAATTCCACTATCAATGTCTTCAGTTTACTAAACGCATTTGATGCAAGCTCATCAACCCATATCTTCTCCATGTTATCCATATGCGAGATCTTCATTGACTCCATGCTAGGAAACTCAATCTGTTATTTTTCATAAAAGACAACACCTTAAATTGAAGTACAAGAAAAATCACAGTATAAATAGTATAGATAGAATTGAAAGAAAATAAAACTAGATGCATGTTATTTTCTTTTTACCATATGCCACCCGCTAAAATCAATTCTTCTGTATGGATCTTTTCATATTATTCGTAAGTAGAGAGCACAAATTTTTCTAATATATATCAAGCATTATGTTTTAGCAGTACCATATCCCACAGCCTTCTTATTAAGCATACTCATTTCTGATTTGATATGCCCATGAAGATAAATGGCATTCATGCCTGTCCGAACTTCAGCCGCCATACTTGCTGATTTGGAGCCACTCTATGTTTGGTATAACTTTTTCTTTGAATATTGTTTCAATATTTATTAAATCTGGTGTACCGAAATTGAAAAGTAGCAGGGTTGTCAAGGTTATTACATTGTTTGGTTTGGCGATTATAGTTACTGTGTCTGTCATGTTACTGTAATAGTCTTGATTGTCAAGATTATTACAACTATTGTCGTAATTTTGATTATTGTAAATCCTATAAACCTTGAAGAGATTAAACTAAATTTTTAAGGATTTGAGAGAAGATTTCGACAATTTTGGTAAGAATTTAATAGATTCAATAAAATTCAACTAACTAATACACCTTCTGAACTTCTACAATCTAGAAATGTAATTTCTCCTATTGATCATTCAAAAAATTGAAAAATTCTCGATACTAATTTTTTCCCGAAATAGTTAGTATAGGCTTATACTAAAATTTATTCACAAGAGTCTTATGCATTACAGTCAACAAAATAAAAAGGAAATTAAAGATAAAGATAAATCACTTCATCCACAAAATTCAGTAAATATCAATTCGATATTTTTTTTCTTGGGAGAGTTCGTTCCCTTTTGTGAATAGTGAGATTATTTTCTTTGTGGATTACTTGAATTTTGTAGGGCAAAAGTTTATGTATTATCTAACTCATTGGAAGGGCAACTCGAAAAGGAGCCTGAGTTCTTTTTGTGGGGGAGATTGTAGTACGTCATCATTCTCCAACCACCATGCTGAATTGTTTCTCTATTCAGTTTAGTTATTTGACACTACGTAAAATTTAGGGTACTTATCTTGATTGATTTATCTTATTTAAGTAATGCTTTGTTAGTTTGGACTCGTGTTAAATACCTATCAAGATGGGCAAAGATACTAATCTCTCTCTCTCTCTCTCTCTCTCTCTCTCTCTCTCTCTCTCTCTCTCTCTCTCTCTCTCTCTCTCTCTCTCTCTCTCTCTCTCTCTCTCTCTCTCTCATTTAAGTAATGCTTTCTTAGTTTGGGCTCTTGTGTTAAATACCTGTCAAGATAGGCAAAGATACTAATTTCCGAAAAAGTTTGAGAATCACTCGCTCAAAGTGAGGGCCACCACCGTTGCTGGTGCCTCTGCAAGGGTTGATTGCCCTTGACATGGCCCTAGCGAGTGTAGGAGAATTACCAAAAGAAGTTATAAATCTATTACAATTGTGTCAATTTAGTCTTAAACTTATTTTAGCTAATTCAATCTTAAACATTTTGCAGTTTTGCCAATTCAGTCTATCTAGCTAATTTGGCCAACTAGGGCTAATGTTGACAATTTTTAATAATATTCTATATTTTTCAAATTTTTTATTAGTTTGTTTTTTATTTTTTGTTATTTTCTTTTTCCTTTTCTTCCTTCTTTTCATTTTTTCCCCACATTGCCAATGACCGTCGGCAAGGGTCGTAGCCCTCCCACAACCTTGCCTAGATTCGGGCAAGGCTTGGGGGCTACAACCCTCGTTGGCAGTTGGTGAGGGCTCCATAGCCCTTGCTTAGTGGCTAGTGAGCCTTGCCGAAGTCTTGTTGACCACTATATGGAAAAAAAAAAAAAAAGTAAAGAAGGAATGAAGAAAAGAAAAAAAAAAGAAAAAAATTAATGAAAAAAATTCCAAAAAATGAATATTCTTAAAAATTATTCACATCAACGTCGGCCGAGGCCAGCATTCACGTCCAAGCATCGGCCAATCAAAATTGGCCGGATGGACTGAATTGGTGTAATCACAAAAAGTTTAAGATTGAATAGGCAAAAAAAAAAAAAGGTTTATAATTAAATTAATACAATTGCAATAAGTTTGAGACTTTTTTGGAAAATTCTCCTTAGCGAGTGATCGTCACCTTCGTTGTGAATTGCAAGGGTTGTCGACTCGCTAGTGGCAGCGGCATGCAGCCACTTCCCCCTAAGACCTGCGATCCCTTGCATAACCTTTTTTTTAATCTTCAAGTTTTCTCATTCTTTTCTCGCGTTGGATCTTTTTCCCCCTAATTTTAGTCCCTTTTATATTATACATTTTCAATTTTTCCATTGTGGCAATAGTGAAAGAGCCTCCAGGGGAAGCTGCACCATTTCGTTAACAGCCACGTAAGACTAAATGACCAAAAAAAAAAGCGGATATTCATCCATGGCAAAATAGACGGACTTAACAAGTCCTGAATTGCATAAAGTTTTGGAAATATTACGACTTAAAGGCGTGTAAAATGAATTTTAAAACATAAGTGTCCAGTTGAAACAAGTTTTGGAACTCATGGTATCTTTATTCCTTGATCTTATGTTATATAATATTTTAAATTTGAGCCAACCTCTTTAATGTCATATGGACTCTAAATTAGTTCAAAGATGTTAATTGGAGCTTGAACAGCAATATTAACGAAACTTTGCTTTAATATAACATTTAAAAATGAAAAAAAATATACCAAGTTTTAGGAACTTATAAAAAAAGTTTCAAGTGCGTGTCAATACTTTTATATTAAAGAAATATCTTTGAGTTGTTATGGAAAAAAGGTCAAATATTTTTAAAAAGAAGATAAAAAGTCACCTCATAGACCCTTACATGGTATAGCTCAAACCATCAGGGACAAGAAACTAGACATGTCATTGAAGAAGAATGAGTGCAAACCTTGTCGACTAGCAAAAGCGATTGCTTTGTTGGATTGCTGCCTTCTAGTTTTCTACAATTAGCATCTCCTAGAATCACCTTCACAGCTTTACAATCTTCCATGGTAAACCATTTCAAGGAGGGCCATTCTGATATATGCTTTCCATGAAAAAAACTTTTGAGTTTTGGCATGTTGCGAAGATCAAGAGTGACGAGTTTAGGAATTACAATAATGTCGGCCATTTCTTCAGGTTTCTCCTCTTCTTTCACAACAATATACTCCATCTCTCTACAACCACCTAGACCAAGATATTGGAGTTGTCCCAAACATTTTGCCATAGTCATTGTAAAAAGGTTTCTCAGATGTGGGCACTTCACAACTCTTACAAAAGTCAGATTGTGAAGGCAAAGATTCAGCAAATCCTCATTCGTCCATATGTATGTCAAATTTGGGAGATCAAATAAAGATAGCTCTCTCAATGGACAGCTTCTTGCAGCTTCTTGTATATATGCACTAGTCCCTCCTCCACTGTCTTCCTTTGCTATAATTTCCTCCACCCCACAGTACCATACTTCAAGTTTTTCAAGCTGCATCATACTTTTGCCACCGAGCTTGGAAATAAACTTTGAGACTCTCACACCCTACAACCTTCATGCATCTTAAGTGTCCAAAGGTAAGAGCTCCTTGAGGAAGTCCACTCCACACGTGCTTTATTTTTGGTAGTTGTATCAAAACTAATTCTCTCAATTGAAAAGTGCTTGTGGAATGAGCTTCACTAAAACTGAATTCTTGGACTTGAAATACCATTTCTAAGGAACCACAACCGGTCACAATTAACTTCTCTAGGTTTTGGAATCTTTCTAGGATAGACCGAGATGAAAAAACAAATGGAAGTTTCTCACAAAATTCCACTATCAATGTCTTCAGTTTACTAAACGCATTTGATGCAAGCTCATCAACCCATATCTTCTCCATGTTATCCATATGCGAGATCTTCATTGACTCCATGCTAGGAAACTCAATCTGTTATTTTTCATAAAAGACAACACCTTAAATTGAAGTACAAGAAAATCACAGTATAAATAGTATAGATAGAATTGAAAGAAAATAAAACTAGATGCATGTTATTTTCTTTTTACCATATGCCACCCGCTAAAATCAATTCTTCTGTATGGATCTTTTCATATTATTCGTAAGTAGAGAGCACAAATTTTTCTAATATATATCAAGCATTATGTTTTAGCAGTACCATATCCCACAGCCTTCTTATTAAGCATACTCATTTCTGATTTGATATGCCCATGAAGATAAATGGCATTCATGCCTGTCCGAACTTCAGCCGCCATACTTGCTGATTTGGAGCCACTCTATGTTTGGTATAACTTTCTCTTTGAATATTGTTTCAATATTTATTAAATCTGGTGTACCGAAATTGAAAAGTAGCAGGGGTTGTCAAGGTTATTACATTGTTTGGTTTGGCGATTATAGTTACTGTGTCTGTCATGTTACTGTAATAGTCTTGATTGTCAAGATTATTACAACTATTGTCGTAATTTTGATTATTGTAAATCCTATAAACCTTGAAGAGATTAAACTAAATTTTTAAGGATTTGAGAGAAGATTTCGACAATTTTGGTAAGAATTTAATAGATTCAATAAAATTCAACTAACTAATACACCTTCTGAACTTCTACAATCTAGAAATGTAATTTCTCCTATTGATCATTCAAAAATTGAAAATTCTCGATACTAATTTTTTTTTCCCGAAATAGTTAGTATAGGCTTATACTAAAATTTATTCACAAGAGTCTTATGCATTACAGTCAACAAAATAAAAGGAAATTAAAGATAAAGATAAATCACTTCATCCACAAAATTCAGTAAATATCAATTGATCTTTTTTTTTCTTGGGAGAATTCGTTCCCTTTTGTGAATAGTGAGATTATTTTCTGTGTGGATTACTTGAATTTTGTAGGGCAAAAGTTTATGTATTATCTAACTCATTGGAAGGGCAACTCGAAAAGGAGCCTGAGTTCTTTTTGTGGGGGAGATTGTTGTATGACATGATTCTCCAACCACCATGCTGAATTGTTTCTTTATTCAGTTTAGTTATTCGACACTACGTGAAAATTAGGGTACTTATCTTGATTGATTTATCTTATTTAAGTAATGCTTTGTTGGTTTGGGCTCGTGTTAAATACCTATCAAGATGGGCAAAGATACTAATCTCTCCCTCTCTCTTATTTAAGTAACGCTTTCTTAGTTTGGGCTCTTGTGTTAAATACCTGTCAAGATGGGCAAAGATACTAATTTCCGCGCCCGCCCCCCACCCGCTCTTCATGCCTAGGGCGGCTAGCCCTTGGGAGGCGACTCGTAGAGAATCACTTGCTCAAGGCAAGGGCCACGATCTTTGTTGATGCCCCTGTAAGGGTTGACCGCCCTTGACGTGACCCTAGCTAGTGCTGATCACCCTCGTTGTGAACTGGCGAGTGGCGGAAGTTGTCGACCCTCATTAGCGGGAGCGGCATGCAGCTCCTCCCCCCTAAGACTTGCGATCCCTTGCATAACCTTTTTCTTATTTTCTCATTTTTCTCACTCTTTTCTTAGGGTTGGACTTTTTTTTATTATTTATTTCTAATTTTTAGTCCATTTCATATTATATTTTCTTTAAATGTTTACATTTTAGCAATTTAAAAGAGCCTCCAGAGGAAGATCGACCACTTCGTTAACAGCCACGTAAGACTAAATAACAAATGCAGATGTTCATCTATAGAAAAATAGACAGACTTAACAAGTCCTGAACTACATAAAGCACCGCAAATATTATGACTTAAATGCATGTAAAATGAATTATTAGACATAAATTCCGAATTGACATAAGTTTTTGGACTCAAGGTGTCATTGTCCCATGATCTTATAGTAAATAAGATTTGGAATTTGAGCCAACCTCTTTAAAATTGTCTAGACTCTAAATTAGTTAAGAGATGTTAGTTGGAGCTTAACCTTTTAGTAATCTTTAAATTTCAGTTGCAGTATAATGAAACATTACATTAATATAACATTTGAAATTGAAGGAAAATTATACTAAGTTTTGGAAACTTATGAAAAAGTTTTGAAGTATGTGTCAATACGTTAATATTAAAGAAATAACTTTGATGTTGTGGAATAAAAGTCAAAGATTTGAAAAAAGAAAATGAAAAGTTAGCGGAAGTCAGCGACGTAACCTTACATTACCTAGCTCAAGCTACCAGGGACAAGAAACTAGATAAGTCATCATAGAAGAATAAGTGCAAACCTTGTGGACCAGCAAAAGTACTTGCTGCGTTGGAATGCTGCCCTCTAGTTTTCTACAACCGGTATCTCCTACAATCACCTCCACAGCTTTACAATATTCAGCAGTAAACTCTTTTAAGGCAGGCCACTCTGAAATATGCTTCCCTTGACAGAAACTTCTGAGTTTTGGCATGTTGTGAAGATATAGAGTGACAAGTCGAGGAAATACAATTATATCGGCTGCTTCTTCAGGTTTTTCCTCTTCTCTAACTACAGTGTACTCCATCTTTTCACAACCACATAGACCTAGATATCGGAGTTGTCCCAGACTTTTTGCCATGGACATTGTAAAAAGGCTTCTTAGACGTGGGCACTTCTCAACTCTTATTGAAGTTAGATTGTGAAGGCAAAGATTTAGTGAATCCTCATTCTTCCATATATATGTCAAATTTGGGAGATTACATAAAGATAGCTCTCTCAATGGACTGCTCCTTGCAGTTTCTCTCTCCATCACCCTGAGGCCCTCAAGTGTATATATGCTTTCTATCAGATTGCATGACTCCATTGTCAAGGACTCCAAATAGTGAAGCAGCCTCTTCGACATGAACGAAGGAATAACATTCAACAGGTTGTGACAATGCTTTACCTCAAGGATCTTTAGGCAGCAAATGTGCCCGTAGTCAGTCTCATTCTCCCAAAATTCTCTTGATTGAATTCCTGTTAGACGTAGCTCTTCTAATTTGGGAAATATGACCTACAGAAGCATCAACAAGCCTCATATATGTTGAATAAATGAAATATTTGGTATGGAATTTATTATGCGCAAAATTTAGGGACATCTTTGGGAATGAACAACATCATGAGTTAGTTCTTGCACCATGAATTGCTAAACTTTTGGTAAAGAATAATGATCCAGTTTATAAGAAATTGCTTCACTGCCAGAACTAGAAGAATGATGAATAAAAAATAAAATAAAAAACTATAGATGCTAACTTACCTTTTCAATGTCAATGTCAGCAATGGTTTTAAGTCTACCTATATAAGAACCTTACATACCCCCTTTCTCGTCAAAAAAAGATTAATTTATGTGGAGAGTTAGTCATGTAGCCAAGAAAAAGGAGTTACTTCATTTAATAAATGATTTTGGCCGAGCATTATGCTTTTGCAATTTGGGTCACATTATAAACATAATTTTAAGATAATTTAAAAAAGGTTTCCCATATTTTTATTCTATACTAGCATAATAGTATCCAAGCAATAATGAACAAATGAATACTAGATGTATTTCTAACAAATACCTTCATGAATATTTTATTACAAAAAAAGAAGAAATTTGAACATGTCCAGCGCACATAAATTTTATTAGTAATATTAGAAAAATGGTTAGAATATACTTTTGCAGTAGATTTGATCGCTACGGAAGGTCAATATTACAACCTGGGGTAAGGAAAACAAATTGGCCTATTGAATATTATATTAGATTTTTCATTTCGTAGTCACATAATAGTCCATCAATTAACAAATAAGAGCATAAAAAGATTCATATAATGTAAGTTTATTTAGAGCCACATTTCCACAAAGAATAAATTGAGGATAATTCTAAAATCAATACTTTAATGTGTTTATAAATTAAATATCTAAATAATCAAATTCGAATAAACTGAATGCCTTTGAACACAAAACACTAAACAAAACATATGTTAGTAGACAATTTTTGTCGTTTGGTGATAAATGCATATAAATTTGTTAAAATTACGCAAAATCTCTTGATTGAACTCCTATTGGAAGTAGCTCTTCTAATTTGGGAAACACAACCTATAGAAGCATCACCTGGCTTAAGTCAACATGACTGGCATTGATGCAAACTTGATCATGTATCCGATGCGTCACAAAGAAGAAAGGAAATCACATGAACAAAGATGCAGCTGAGATAAAGGAAAGAGGAAGACCTTCTCGTCAAATAAAGAATGTGAACTTTCATCAGAACCAGCAAATCCCCGATTTATCATCTCCACTCTTGGCGTCTGTTGCCTCAGTATGAATGCCTTGAGTTCACTGCACTCCAAAATTGAGAGATTTCTTAGGGAGGGAAACTCAAATATACAACTTCCTGAGCTGAAATTAATCAAGCTCTCAAGGGAACAAAGCTTCAGTCTCTGTAAATGAGAGAACTTCATTGCCTTCAACTTTCGCTCTTTACTTTCTTCCATGGCAACTACTTCCCGCATCTTATTGCAATAAGAAACATCCAGCACCTCAAGTTTATCAAGAGTCCCAGATGTATCATATGTGAAGAGATATCTTAGACTGTGGCAGTTGCGCAAGCTAACGGTAGTCACACTAGGAAGACTCAAAGTTGCTTGGGAGCTACTTGTCACTAACGCATCCAGCCTCGGCAGGTCCCACAACTTCACTTTGTTTAAGTTTAGGAAGACCAAACTTTTTGGCATTTTCTTAGTATTAACAGCAACATGTTCGATTAATGATTCCAAAGAGGTACAATTGACCACCTCAATCATTTCCAGGCTCCGGAACACCTCTATCATATTTGATGGAAAAATATGAGACAAATTTTCACAATCTTGGATCGTGATGGATGCTAGTTTGCAGAATGATTCTTTACAAAGTTCATTGTGCCATATCTTCATCAACCCACATGACACGACGGTCAACTCCTCCAAGCTAGGGAAAAGAACCTGTATGCAACGACCATACGTTAGTTTCTCAACCAAGAACTCCTAAAAATCCTGATTTGGACGAAGTTGGTTTACCCATGATATGTGCTCCGTAATATATTCTCAAGAATGAAGTTGGTTTACCCATGATTCGTGCTCTATAATATATTCTCAAGAGTGAAGTTGGTTACCTGAGATTATACCATTGTCATGGAAAAACAACAGATGCATGGTGCGGCAGGATTTTTTAAAGGACATGCTGACAGACAGAGCTTTCAACAGCTTCATCGGAATAAGATTACCATTACCAAGAATAATTTCTAGGATCAACACAAAATAGAAAATTCCACACATATATTGAAAATAATTTCTATGATATACATAAATTAGAAAATTCCGGACATATTTATGCACATTTAGATTGAAGAAAAATGTAGCTCTAAACAAATTGGCTTATTGAATATTATATTTAGTTTTTGATTTCAGAGTCACGTAATAATCCGGCAATTAACATATAAGAGTATATAAAATTTATATAATGGAAGTTTGTTTAGAGCCACATTTCCACAAAAGATAAAATTGAAGATAATTCTAAAATCAATACTTTAATGTGTTTATAATTTAAAATCTAAATAATCAAATTTGAGTAAACTTAATACCTTTTAACACAAAACATTAAATGGTACAAATGTTACTAATAAATTTTTTCGTTTGGTTGATAAACGCTTATTACTTGGTTAAAATTATACATAATCTCTTGATTGAATTCTGGTTAGACGTAGCTCTTCTAGTTTGGGAATACAACCAATAGAGGCATCACCTAGCTAAAGTCACAATGACCGGCATTAAAGCAAAGTTGCTTATTTATCAAGAGCAACGCAAAGAAGGAAGCAAATCACATGAACAACGATCCAGTCGAGAAAAAGGAAAGAGGAAAACCTTATCGTCAAATAAACAGTGTGGACTTTCATTGGAACCAGTAGTTCCCTCATTCATCATCTCCACTCTTGCCGCTGGCAGCCTCAGTATGAACGCCTTGAGTTCAGCACACTCCAGAATTGACAAGTTTGTGAGGGAGGGAAACTCAAATGCACAACTTCCTGAGCTGAAACTAATCAAGCTCTCAAGGGAACAAAGCTCCAGTCTCTTTAAATGAGAGAACTGCATTGCCTTCACCTTTCGCTCTTTACTTTCTTCCACGGCAACTACTTCCTCCATCTTATTGCAATAAGAAACATCCAGCATCTCAAGTTTATCAAGAGTCCCGGATGTATCATATGTGAAGAGATATCTTAGACTGTGGCAGTTGCGCAAGCTAACGGTAGTTAGACTAGGAAGATTCAAAGTTGCTTGGGAGCTACTTGTCACTAACGCATCCACCCTCGGCAGGTCCCACAACTTCACTTCTTTTAAGTTTAGGAAGACCAAACTTTCTGGCCTTTTCTTAGTATTGACAGCAACATGTTCGATTAATGATTCCAAAGAGGTACAATTGACCACCTCAATCATTTCCAGGCTCCGGAACACCTCTATCATATTTGATTGAAAAATATGAGACAAATTTTCACAATCTTGGATCGTGATGGATGCTAGTTTGCAGAATGATTCCTTACAAAGTTCATTGTGCCATATCTTCATCAACCCACATGACACGACGGTCAACTCCTCCAAGCTGGGGAAAAGAACCTGTATGCAACGACCATACGTTAGTTTCTCGACCAAGAACTCCTAAAAATCCTGATTTGGACGAAGTTGGTTTACCCATGATATGTGCTCCGTAATATATTCTCAAGAATGAAGTTGGTTTACCCATGATTCGTGCTCTATAATATATTCTCAAGAGTGAAGTTGGTTACCCGAGATTATACCATTGTCATGGAAAAACAACAGATGCATGGTGCAGCAGGATTTTTTAAAGGACATGCTGACAGACAGAGTTTTCAACAGCTTCATCGGAATAAGATTACCATTACCAAGAATAATTTCTAGGATCAACACAAAATAGAAAATTCCACACATATATTGAAAATAATTTCTATGATATACATAAATTAGAAAATTCCGGACATATTTATGCACATTTAGATTGAAGAAAATGTAGCTCTAAACAAATTGGCTTATTGAATATTATATTTAGTTTTTGATTTCAGTAGTCACGTAATAATCCGGCAATTAACATATAAGAGTATAGAAAATTTATATAATGGAAGTTTGTTTAGAGCCACATTTCCACAAAAGATAAAATTGAAGATAATTCTAAAATCAATACTTTAATGTGTTTATAATTTAAAATCTAAATAATCAAATTTGAGTAAACTTAATACCTTTTAACACAAAACATTAAATGGTACAAATGTTACTAATAAATTTTTTCGTTTGGTTGATAAACGCATATTACTTGTTAAAAATTATACATAATCTCTTGATTGAATTCTGGTTAGACGTAGCTCTTCTAGTTTGGGAATACAACCAATAGAGGCATCACCTAGCTAAAGTCACAATGACCGGCATTAAAGCAAAGTTGCTTATTTATCAAGAGCAACGCAAAGAAGGAAGCAAATCACATGAACAACGATCCAGTCGAGAAAAGGAAAGAGGAAAACCTTATCGTCAAATAAAGAAGTGTGGACTTTCATTGGAACCAGTAGTTCCCTCATTCATCATCTCCACTCTTGCCGCTGGCAGCCTCAGTATGAACGCCTTGAGTTCAGCACACTCCAGAATTGACAAGTTTGTGAGGGAGGGAAACTCAAATGCACAACTTCCTGAGCTGAAACTAATCAAGCTCTCAAGGGAACAAAGCTCTAGTCTCTTTAAATGAGATAACTTCATTGCCTTCACCTTTCGCTCTTTACTTTCTTCCACGGCAACTACTTCCTCCATCTTATTGCAATAAGAAACATCTAGCATCTCAAGTTTATCAAGAGTCCGGATGTATCATATGTGAAGAGATATCTTAGACTGTGGCAGTTGCGCAAGCTAACGGTAGTCACACTAGGAAGACTCAAAGTTGCTTGGGAGCTACTTGTCACTAACGCATCCAGCCTCGGCAGGTCCCTCAACTTCACTTTGTTTAAGTTTAGGACGATCAAACTTTTTGGCATTTTCTTAGTATTAACAGCATCATGTTCGATTAATGATTCCAAAGAGGTACAATGGACCACCTCAATCATTTCCAGGCTCCGGAACACCTCTATTATATTTGATGGAAAAATATGAGACAAATTTTCACAATCTTGGATTGTGATGGATGCTAGTTTGTGGAATGATTCTTTACAAAGTTCATTGTGCCATATCCTCATCAACCCGCACGACACGAGGGTCAACTTCTCCAAGCTCATAAAAAGAACCTGTATGAAAAGACCATACGTTAGTTTCTCGACCACAAACTCCTAAAAATCCTGATCTAGATGAAGTTGGTTTACCCATGATATGTGCTCTGTAATATATTCTCAAGAATGAAGTTGGTTTACCCATGATTCGTGCTCTATAATATATTCTCAAGAGTGAAGTTGGTTACCCGAGATTATACCATTGTCATAGAAAAACAACAGATGCATGGTGCAGCAGGATTTTTTAAAGGACATGCTGACAGACAGAGCTTTCAACAGCTTCATCGGAATAAGATTACCATTACCAAGAATAATTTCTAGGATCAACACAAAATAGAAAATTCCACACATATATTGAAAATAATTTCTAGGATACACATAAATTAGAAAATTCCGGACATATTTACGCACATTTAGATTGAAGAAAAATGTAGCTCTAAACAAATTGGCTTATTGAATATTATATTTAGTTTTTGATTTTGGAGTCACGCAATAATCCAACAATTAACATATAAGAGTATAGAAAGTTTATATAATGGAAGTTTGTTTAGAGCCACATTTCCACAAAAGATAAAATTGAAGATAATTCTAAAATCAATACTTTAATTTGTTTATACTTTAAAATCTAAATAATCAAATTTGAGTAAACTTAATACCTTTTAACACAAAACATTAAATGATACAAATGTTACTAATAAATTTTTTTCGTTTGGTTGATAAATGCATATTACTTTGTTAAAATTATACATAATCTCTTGATTGAATTTTGGTTAGACGTAGCTCTTCTAATTTGGATATACAACCTATAGAGGCATCACTTGCTAAAGTCACAATGACTGGCATTGAAACAAAGTTGCTTATTTATCTAGAGCAACGCGAAGAAGGAAGCAAATAACATGAACAATCATCCAGTCGAGATAAAGGAAAGAGGAAAACCTTATCGTCAAATAAACAGTGTGGACTTTCATTGGAACCAGTAGTTCCCTCATTCATCATCTCCACTCTTGCCGCTGGCAGCCTCAGTATGAACGCCTTGAGTTCAGCACACTCCAGAATTGACAAGTTTGTGAGGGAGGGAAACTCAAATGCACAACTTCCTGAGCTGAAACTAATCAAGCTCTCAAGGGAACAAAGCTCCAATCTCTTTAAATGAGAGAACTTCATTGCCTTCACCTTTCGCTCTTACTTTCTTCCACGGCAACTACTTCCTCCATCTTATTGCAATCAGAAACATACAGCATCTCAAGTTTATCAAGAGTCCCAGATGTATCATATGTGAAGAGATATCTCAGACTATGGCAGTTGCGCAAGCTAACAATAGTCAGACTAGGAAGACTCAAAGTTGCTTGGGAGCTACTTGTCACTAACGCATCCAGCCTCGGCAGGTCCCTCAACTTCACTTTGTTTAAGTTTAGGACGATCAAACTTTTGGCATTTTCTTAGTATTGACAGCAACATGTTCGATTAGTGATTCCAAAGAGGTACAGTTGACCACCTCAATTATTTCCAAGCTCTGGAACACCTCTATTATATTTGATGGAAAAATATGAGACAAATTTTCACAATCTTGGATCTTGATGGATGTTAGTTTGCGGAATGATTCTTCAGAAAGTTCATTGTGCCATATCCTCATCAACCCACACGACACGAGGATCAACTTCTCCAAGCTCAAAAAAAGAACCTGTATGAAGGGACCATACGTTAGTTTCTCGACCTAGAACTCCTAAAAATCCTGATTTGGACGAAGTTGGTTTACCCATGATATGTGCTCTGTAATATATTCTCAACAATGAAGTTGGTTTACCCATGATTCGCGCTCTATAATATATTCTCAAGAATGAAGTTGGTTACCTGAGATTATACCATTGTCATAGAAAAACAACAGATGCATGGTGTAGCGGGATTTTTTAAAGGACATGCTGACAAATAGAGTTTTCAACAGCTTCATCGGAATAAGATTACCATTACCAAGAATAATTTCTAGGATCAACACAAAATAGAAAATTCCACACATATATTGAAAATAATTTCTAGAATATACATAAAATAGAAAATTCCGGACATATTTACACACATTTAGATTGAAGAAAAATGTAGCTCTAAACAAATTGGCTTATTGAATATTATATTTAGCTTTTGATTTCGGAGTCACGCAATAATCCAGCAATTAACATATAACAGTATAGAAAAATTTATATAACGGAAGTTTGTTTAGAGCCACATTTCCACAAAAGATAAAATTGAAGATAATTCTAAAATCAATACTTTAATGTGTTTATAACTTTAAAATCTAAATAATCAAATTTGAGTAAACTTAATACCTTTTAACACAAAACATTAAATGGTACAAATGTTACTAATAAATTTTTTCGTTTGGTTGATAAACGATATTACTTGGTTAAAATTATACATAATCTCTTGATTGAATTTTGGTTAGACGTAGCTCTTCTAATTTGGGAATACAACCTATAGAGGCATCGCCTGGCTAAAGTCACAATGACTGGCATTGAAACAGAGTTGCTTATTTATCTAGAGCAACGCGAAGAAGGAAGCAAATCAAATGAACAACCATCTAGTCGAGATAAAGGAAAGAGGAAAACCTTATCATCAAATAAACAATGTGGACTTTCATTGGAACCAGCAGTTCCCTCATTTGTCATCTCCACTCTTGGCACTGGCAGCCTCAGTATGAATGCCTTGAGTTTAGTGCACTCTAGAATTGACAAGTTTGTGAGGGAGGGAAACTCGAATGCACAACTTCCTGAGCTGAAACTAATCAAGCTCTCAAGGGAACAAAGCTTCAATCTCTGTAAACGAGAGAACTTCATTGCCTTCAACTTTGGCTCTTCACTTTCTTCAATGGCAACTACTTCCTGCATCTTATTGCAATAAGAAACATCCAGCATCTCAAGTTTATCAAGAGTCCCGGATGTATCATATGTGAAGAGATATCTCAGACTGCGGCAGTTGCGCAAGCTAATGGTAGTCAGACTAGGAAGATTCAAAGTTGCTTGGGAGCTACTTGTCACTAACGCATACACCCTCGGTAGTTCCCACAACTTCACTTTGTTTAAGTTTAGGAAGACCAAACTTTTTGGCATTTTCTTAGTATTAACAGCAACATGTTCGATTAATGATTCCAAAGAGGTACAATGGACCACATCAATCATTTCCAGGCTCCGGAACACCTCTATTATATTTGATGGAAAAATATGAGACAAATTTTCACAATCTCGGATTGTGATGGATGCTAGTTTGCGGAATGATTCTTTAGAAAGTTCATTGTGCCATATCTTCATCAACCCACATGACACGACGGTCAACTCCTCCAAGCTGGGAAAAAGAATCTGTATGAAATGACCATATGTTAGTTTCTCAACCAAGAACTCCTAAAAATCCTGATTTGGACGAAGTTGGTTACCCATGATAATATGCTCGATAATATATTCTCAAGAATGAAGTTGGTGACTCGAGATTACCATCGTCATAGAAAAACAACAAATGCATGCAGTAGCAAGAGGCTTTAAAGGACATGGAGACAGAGTTTTCAATTGCTTCATCGGCGATCAGACTACAGTTACCAAGAATAATTTCTACGATAAACATATAATAGAAAATTCCAGAATATTTACGCACATTTTGATCAAAAAGTGTAGGCAAGGACATGCTAGAGTTGACACCACCATATGCTTGTTGTAAACTTGCGTTAGTTGTTATCATCTGTTGCTTTCCTTCGAATGAAGAGAATGTCATCATTTTGGGGCATTTAGATATCCTCAATCTTGTTAAGGTTGGACAGTGAATACGGTGTGTCTCATGAGAGAATGTTCTGAGATTTGGCAATTCCTCAAGAGATAAGGAGGATAATAGAGGGAACTTTGAAGTGTGCACAAATGCAGCTTTCTTTGATTCTTCTTCTTGCACATACATAATTTCCTCCAACAGTTTACATCTCACTATTTTTATTTCTTTTATTTGTTGGAGTGCTTTAGCCATGGAAGAAGAAAAAACAAACCTCAAGTTATCACAACCTTGCACCTTCAGTACTCTTAAGTTTCGGAGACACAACGCTGTTCTTGGATTCTTGTTCCATATGTGTTCCAACCTTGGTAAGTCACTCAAGGTTAATTTGGTCAATTGTGACAGAATCTCGACATCCCCAATGGATGTCAGTCCTTCAAGGTCGAATACTTTTCGTATAAACTGACATCTTTCAATGGTAATGGCTTCCAAATTCTGTAGCTTTATAACCAAATTGGATGGGAAGATGCTCATGAGGAACGCACAATCCTCTACCTTCAAAAATTTTAGGTTGCTAACATCTGAAGGAAATTGAGAGTTCCATATCTCTTTCATTTTGGGAAGTCCAGACAGTGTCAAGGACTCCAACCAGGGCAATGAAACCTTAAAAAGGAGAATCACGTTATGAAGGCATATGCATGGATTTTTCTTTAACAGCAAGGAGTGGATAACACCACATAATCTCACAATGCTTATAACTAAAAGTCATGAACAGGTGCTGTCTATGAAATATTAATAAAGGAAATAATCTCACATAATAGATTTGAAGATGACGGGAAAAAAAGGCCGAGTAGTGATTTTTGAATTTTGCTTTCTTTAAATTTTACCAACTTTTACACTTGACTTATCATTTACCTTAGTGTCTACTCGGGCTCTATTATATATATGACAAAAGGAGGAAGTTATAATGCCTGAGTTATTGATGTTATTGAATTCACGCTCACATTTTGTGCTTTCTAAATTTTACAAATTAATGGCATAGACTCAATTAATTTTTGTTAGTCATTAATTGTGGTCTTATATAATATTTCAAACGACTATGTAAAAAAAAAACATCTCAATTATTTACACCAAAAGGTCATGACCTAACAACATATTGAGTTAAAGAAAGACATAGAACAACATTAAACATAACGGTGAACATGATTTAAAGGGCCTGTAATTGATAAACCGATTAAAACTATACTTTAATTGATTAGAATGTGTGATTTGAGTCTGGCATTTTTCTTCAAAGTATTCCAAAAAATAAAAAACATGCCTTATCAAAAGATTGAAAGTAAAAAGTAATTATAAATTTATGAAATAGTCAGAAAAATTTGTTGTCCCTGTGCATAACATGAGCTAAAATTCTAGTATATCTATAATGCGGAGTGGATGACTTATCGAACCAAAGTCATAAAGGGGTTCATCAATTTAAGATCCATGGTGGTCGCAGCAGCACCATATGGGCATCAAAGTCAATTTCAGCAATGGATTTAATTCTACCTATATAAGAACCTAGGATACCCTTTCTCGTCATAAAAAGAATAATTTATGTGGTGAGTTAGTCATGTAGCCAAGAAAATGAGTTACTTAATTTAATAAATGATTTTAGTCGAGCATCATGCTTTTGTGGTTGGGGTCACTCTATAAACATAATTTAAGATAATTTTAGAAAGGTTTCCTAAATTTTTATTCTAAACTAGCAGGATAGTTACAGAAACTGTTATATCCAAGCAATAGTGAACAAATGAATGCTCGATGTATTTCTAAAAAGTACTTTTGCGAATTATTTATTACCAAAAAAAAAGAAATTATTTAAACAAATGTAACGCACATAAATTCTACTAGTAATATTAGAAAAATGGTTAGAATGTACATTTGTGGGAGATTTGATCACCACAGAAGGTCCATATTACAACCAGGGGTAAGGAAAACAAATTGACCTACTGAATATTAACAATTAAATTCACCTATTGAATTTTTTTTAGTTCTTTCTTTCACTTTTAGTCAGTCGGATATAACGGAATTCTACATATGTCCATTCATTTTTAAATAAAGGTCACAAAAATTATATAGACCGTATATACTACCTTCAACTTATGAATATATTCATAGATGTTTGTACATACATATGCGATTTTACCATTAAACAATGATGAAATTCTAGATTATTTTTAAAAAAAAAAACCGTATGGTGCTTCTTAAACTACGTTGATAATATAACACAAATAAATTGAGATGTAATTAACTAATGTATAAACGTTTTTATATATTTAGATATCACATAGCAATCCCATTTTGCACAATTAAATTACTGTTTGTCTTAATTATTCTAGAAAACAATATCTCGAAAACAAATTATTTATCCAATTTTCTATGTCCTATTATGCCCATGCATATCCACGCCCAAAATCTCAAAAACAAATTATATACCTGTTGCCCATCGAAGAAATCGACCGAATCATCCCCGGTTTTATAAAAGCTCACCATATTTGGCAAGTTTTGTAATGTTAGCCTACGCAAATTGCATGACTTCACTTTGTTATCATCATATATTTCATCTCTGTCTTCATCTACCTCAGCATCTGCAACAATTTGCTGCATTAAGTGGCAACTGCTTATTTCAATCTCTTCAAGCTGCAATATTATTCTCTTCATAGACAAAGGAAACAAATGTTTGATTTCACCACAATTATCCACTTTCAAAATCTTTAATTTGCTGAAGGATTCTAGGGCAAGATAGCCACGACAAATCTCTTTTAAGTTGTTTAGATTCTCAAGAAACAAAGATTGCAATCCAATAAATGTAGTGCACTCAACATTCTCTATGGAGCAAACAACATTCTGGAAAGAGGGGCTATTTTGTACGTGAAGATGCTTCAATTCCTGAAATCCTTTGATGCACAAATTGTGAATGCTATCGACACCATGTTGCAAGCCATCCAAGTGGAGATCTTGCGTTTTCTGCAAACAGTTCAACAACCATTCTTCAATAAGAAGATTGCTTGAATCCAACTTGAGCTTTAAAGTTCTGGATTCTTTGTATTCGCCCGACCAATCCCAAACGCCCCAATTTGGATTTTATGCTTGTTCAATTTCCCAAATGGCAGGTCTCTCGATAAATATGAAGAATGAGGAATGGCAATGTCCAAAGTGCTCAACTTGTTCATGTTCTTTAACTCAGTCAGATTGGCGTTGCTTCGTGATTCTTCATCTCAGCCTCCCACTTATCAAAACTGTTTTCCATATACAGTTCTTCTAAGTTAATCAGGCTTCCGAGCATGCCAGGTTCAATAACTTTGAGCCTAGTGCACCCTGTCAAGTCCAGAAATCTCAATTCTATTAGCTCACCTATTTCTTTGGGCAACCGAGTAATTGTAGATTCGGTGAGACTTAAGAACTGCAGTGCTTTTAGCTTTCCAAGATCAGTCACATCCTCCATATGGCAGAAATCAAGACATAGCGACTTGAGGTTCTTAAGGAACTGAATTGATGAAGGTAAAGAGGTGATAGATAAGCAAGATAAGTCCAAGACTTGGAGCTTCTCCATAGATTCGAAAAATGACTCGGGAATTTTCAGAGACGGGTTGTCTTCATACAACAGAAACATCCTCAAGTTTGGGCAGTCCAATATTTCAGGGAGCTCTTCAACGCCAACCTGAGGGAAGGATATTACGGTGCATTTTCTGAGCTCATCCTTTGACCATTTTTTAAACCCACAATCCACCCTCCCGACCAAGGCATTCCATTTTGTGGAAGCAATAGAGATGGCCACGTCAGCGATTATGTCATGCATTCTTATCTCTTCCGTGACATCACTGTCTAGTAATAAAGAAGAGTCTTGCAGGCATTCTAGATCCATTATCAACCTATCTCTAGCGTCTTCGATGGTCTTACTAAAATTGTCAAATAAATCCAAACCCAAGCAATAGACCAAGGCATCCGTAGAGAAATTCTCCTTGAGATATAGCATAAATCAAGAACAATGATTGGATCCTCACATTGTTTACATGTCGAAATCTAGTTCCACCAATGATTTTAAATCAGACCCTTCTATGGTCAAAGCATTCCTCCATGCAGCCGATAATCCCCTCCTCAACCTTTTTGCCTGCGAAATTATAAAAAGTGGCAAGCCTCCACAATTCTTGACCACTCCATCTACCAAGGGTTTAAACTCAGATCGTGAACTTTGTCCCCATTATCCTTTCAAAAAGTCTTCTTGCTTCTCCATCATCTAACTCATTGAGTCGGAATTCTTGATCAGAGAACATGTCAATGCGTAAAATTTCCCTGTTTCTAGATGATAGCAATAGCTTGCACCCTATAACTTTATTATCATCACAACAAGGAATTCCAACATCTTTCAACTCTACCTTCCTCCACAAATTATCTAAAATTATGAGAATTTTTTTTTCACGATCACACTCTAACCTCTCACGCAAACGATCGGCTCTCCCACGAGTAGTTTCCACATTCATTAGCTTTAGGCCTAGTGCGTCAGCAATATCTCCCTGGATTGTTTTTAAATCTGGATTGCGTGATATATTTGCCATGGCAACCATATCAAATAGCTTCTTTTTCTTAACTTGCCTTTCGACATCCTCCAAAAGCTTTGACTTGCCAACCCCACCTGGTCCATACACCCCAACCACACAGATCTTGTCATCAGTTATAGCCTTCATTACATCCTCTGTGATTGAAGCCCTCAACTCCAGGACATCTTCTTTCTTGTCAACAGATCTTGCAGCAGAAGTGGTAGCAGTGACAATTCCTTTCGGAGGATTCTCATAGTGGACCTTTTGGAAGTCATTATTTACGGTTTCATCATGGAGTTCCTGAATGACTTGAGTCATCTTCTTCACCTTCTTGCCAATTGGATGGCGCACCATAGGGTTGGGAAGCCACCCATGGAAGCAAGCATTTCTTGCACTTTCACCTTGTTTTAACAAATTTTGTGCTTCCTTAACCTTATTCTCCACGCTATCCAACCATTTCTTAACATCACTGTGTATAGGTTTTCCGTCATAGACGGCTTCATCGACGGAGCTCTGCACCCTTTTCCTCACATTCTCCAGCTTCTTGACTCCATTTTTGAGATCTTGGACATAGCTCTTGTAGCACAACACGTATCCAAATTGGCGTCCAATGGGAGCAAACAGATGCTCACCTAGTTTCGACACAAGATTCGATGCAATGAAGTTAGCAAATTCTGCCATATTTCTTCTTTAATGTCTAGAAATTCCTCCCCCTCCCTCCTTTTTGTCTCTTTTGTTGTTGCCTCCTATGATAAATTTGCTTAAACAAATCTGTGCAAAGGAAACTGAACAGAACAGAACTAATCACTTGCGATGTATGAAAAGAAATGAAGAGCAAAGTGATAAAAAATGTGAACAGTGAAACAAAACCAAAGACGAGAGAGAGAGAGAGAGAGAGCACTAGTGCATGTAAAAAAAAAAGTACAGTTACTGCACTCCTCGGTGCACCCAAGGGAGCAATATGTTACTGGTCCACGTGGACAATTTATAGACGATGGTACGTGGACAAGCAGCACGTTACCTGGTCAACCACGTGCAACGGAAGGCTAATTCTTTCCTTTTCATTTTTTTTTTTTTTTGTTGTCCCTATTTTCTTTATTTTATGTTTCTTGACAAAGGGGACGACTCTTCGAGGGCTCCAACGAATTTTGCAGAATTCATCACAAAACCACGCAGAGAAAGTTCAAGTGTGTTCCAATTTAAATCCAAAGCATGAGAAGAAACATGACATGCATATCATTATCGATTCTTTTGACTACTGATACTTTGAATTATTTAGAACTTTTTCTCAATATTTTAAAGCTTAAAACATTTCTTTCATTTTCAGGATTTTTCAGGAAAACAAGAAGTCCTTTCTAAAAATTTAGTGAACAAATAACATTTGATTGCTGGTTCATGTTTGGATCATTGGATGTTTCTACCATCCACCGTCTCGATTTGAATAGAAAAATAGCGGGTGCTCCTGACCCTTACCACTTCTCTGGGTGGATCCACTTTTCAAATATTGGGTGCTCCAGGATCCGCCACGTGTCCACGTGAGCTCATTTCTCAGATTTCTCTCCCATCTGCTTATTTAACGTCTAATTTCGAATCACCATCAACGGCGTGCAACGATTTTTTCATGTTTCAATGCAGTTGGGAGACCATTTGCTGGTCTCAAGAGCCACCGAAGATGAAGAAGTCGGAGGCCTTCGCCACCCGTTCTCGGCCCCACCAACCGGCAGCCGAGCCCGGCGACGGGCTGTTCTCCAGATCCAGATCCGGAAGACCGGCTCGCGAGCGACGCCGATGCTCGTCCATGGCCGTCGTCGGCGTCCTTCGGCCAGATCTGATCGGAGTAGGTGGTGGAGATAGCGGAGGAGCCGCGGGAGGAGGTGGTGGCGGAGTGGGAGGTAGAGGAGAAGACGAGGAGGGTACGGACCATGGAAAGGCGGGGGGTGGAGGGGGAGGAGCTGGCCCTTGTAGAAGAGCTCATAGGTGACGCAGAGGGTGGAGGAGGAGCCGGGGGAAGAGAGATGGTGAACTCGAAGTCGGTGGAGGAGGAGGACGAGAAGGAGTGGGAAGGCGACGAGGGGGAGGGTGTGGGAATGGGTGATTCAGCAGGGTTTTGTCTATTCTCTTCCCCATGGCTGATGCTCGATGAAGACGATGAGCTTGGGTTGGTGAAAGCGTTTCAGAGAGAGATGGAAAAGTGGCAGACGTGGAGGTTCGGGACCACTTAATATTTTGAATGTGAAGGATTACGATCAATTCTAAGCGCACGGCATATACCATGTCCCCTATAAATTAAAAAGAGAATCTTTTTGAACAGGCTACCTTTTAATGTGGAAAATTCTAAATTAAACATGAACATTACATCGAAAAAAAAATTATATTTTTATTTTATTTTAAAAAAAGGTGGGGCTATTTCTACATCTTCTTTAGCTTGATACACACATTTTATTATTAATGACCAAAATATCAATTTATAATTATAAAAAAAAGGTCAGTCACCAATTCATTGCTTTTTTTTTTTTCTCTCATTTTTCTCTTCACCTTTCATGTTTATTATTAATTGACTTAAATATTCTTCTATGAGAGAAAAATCAATTAATGGTTAATTAACCGTACTTTTTGTTTCTCACTATCAACATTGCTCCTCCTATCTTTTTTTAAACTATGATGGATTAAATTTTGTAATACTTTTAAGTTTGTAAGTTTGGTCCATAAATACTAATTTGCTTAGATTGTTCATTTTTTAATGTAACTATTCTATTCATCTTAATAGTAATAGGACGGCTCGAGGTAATTTTTACAATGTTCAAAAACTCTCTCTCTCTCTCATGCAACTTAGATACTCATGTTCCATTTTCATCAACGAATAACTTGCAATTAAGAAACTAATTAGTTTAGAAATGTATAATATTAGGGGAAAATGATGAGGACAAAATTCATCATATAGTTCTGTCCAACTTATTCAGATAAATAATTGCAAATGACCATAAGAGGAAGACAAAGCAAAACAACGGCAACAAAAAATCACAACTTATCGACATGTGTCTTGCTATAAAAAAATTGATTGGTTGAGAAATATCATAAGAAAATGACAGAGAGACATATATCACCAGATATCTCAATCCCTTTGAAAATATGTTTCGACCGCAGTCTAGATGGAGTCGGTCGTTTCCGACTAGTCAATAGTGACCATCTTAATGTTCTCTTTCTTTCTTCATTCTCGCAGAAAGAGACAACACTTCTTTTTCTTTTTCTTTTTTCATTTTTTTAATTGACCATGCTAATGCGACTTGGAAAAAACAAGTTGTTAACATAGAGGGCTGGGTTTCAATGGCCTCGGTGGGTTGGAATGCCATTTAAAGTTCTCACATATCTGGTGGGCCAACTCCAGGAAAAAGCATGTATTTACATAAAAGAAAGTAAGTATTTTTTCTTGATGAATGAACATCGCCACTATCATCTTTTCCAAATAACCTACGTGGCAAATGGCGCTCACGTGGTAAGCTGACTTCCTGATTTTTTATTATTGTAGAAGGCAAAAAGAAGATGATTTTGAACTTAAAACAAAATGATTTTTATCGAAGAGAAACGAAAAGAAAAAGAGTAACAGAATCTTGAAGCAAAACCAAATGTCACAGTTTCCTTCTCTTTCTTCTTTTCGATTTGTAGAAAGATGCAAACACAAAAGCAAAATATAGCGAACAAGAGTAATGATTGAAGGGAAAAAAACGTTATAAATTGGACGTTATACCTACCAGAGAGAGCATTAATCAAACAGTTTCAGAAGATGTGGAAGATTTTCCCTCAATGCGCTGCCGATTTAAATATACAAGGAGAGGATTAGGGTGGGCGATTCAAGAGGAGCGAGCGCAAGCTTGCGTTTGTTGTCGTAGGAGTCATTACCGAGGCTGAGAGATTGATTAAGGCAAGACTAGCAAGCAGTCTCGATGGTGATAACTAGTGTCACTTATGTGATTTCTATAATCGAAAATCACTAACATGATAGTCCAATCAACGTTGACCATTTTACATACCAAGATATTAACGCTGACATGAATAATTTTTATAATTTTATTTAAAATTTTTGAGTTTCCATTTTTCTTTCCTTTTCCTTTCTTTCTTTTTTTCTTTCTCCGCCAATTGCTGGGTGGAAATTCGATAAAGGAAATAAAAATAACTAAATAAATAAAATTTATCAAATTTAAAAATCATTCATGTTTGTGATTTTCAATGACAATTGACTAGATGGACTACATTTAAAAATCATTAAAAGGTTTATAACTAAAATGATAATATTAAAAGATTTAAAACTTAATTAGCAATCGTATAAATATATTCAAAAACTTTTTGAACAACTTATCTTTTTAAATTTTTTTAGCGATAAAAAACGACCGATCCTGCTTACGTGCAAGCGGTGTTTATCACATTGGTTGCCACGTAGGTTTATTTGGATAGAAAAGATAACAGGAGCCATCTCCATCTCTATATTAAGAGTAAGTGCTTTTTTAGAAGACATATGAAAAGGGGATCATTTTTGTCCCCTTTAATATTATACAAAATTTTATCCATTCGGAATTTTCATCTAGGAAACCTCGTCCTAGATAAAGAAAATGATTATTTTGATTTGTCCTTATCTAATATTTTTGTTATAAAAATCACGGGGTACCTAAATTTTTAAAGTCAACTAATCCACATGAATAAATGTAAAATACCGCATTGATGTACACTGGGACTTATCAAATACTTCTTGAAAGCGTTTTGTTGGAAGAGATGAGGAAAACTCGTGTTCATTGTTCCTAAAAGATGAACAGATATGTAGCGTAATACATGGGGGGTTGAATGTGGAAATCAACTTAATTTTTTAGGCACTTTAAAAGTATTCTGCAATACTGGTTTTCATTAGGTTGGAGAAACGTTCCATCATGAAAGGATTTATGAAGCGTGTGCCCAAGGAAAAAAGTCACAATTTCTTTGCAATTGGAACTCGTAGGCGTGAGGAAACTTTCGAACCGAGTAATGCTATGGTCAACCTTCGGCAGTCGAAAGAAGTATGCTTTCAAATTGGTCTTTCGCTAATAGACATTGTCTAATATTTGGTCTTTCACTAAATGACGCTGTACTCGGCACTTAGGTCTTTGGCAAAAAAGGAATTGATACGTAGATTAGAGACAATGTATTCATATAGGAAATTATGGGGGTGGTGTGGTCCTGCGAGCTAAGATGTTATCCGCAAATCCATCCCATTTAATAAGAACACTTTTTTTATTAATGAGCAATAATTTACATTAGCTCTCCATAGGATGCCCTTTCTCACTTAAAATTGTGTGGGAAAAGACTAATATTTTATTATTAATTACTTCATCGCCATATATATTTTCTCAGACTAAAATGAATTTATTTATTAATTAGTCTATCAATGAAAATATATAGCTAGTCTGACGGCTCATAGTTACGAATCTCTCTCTCTTTGCGCACTTCCAAATCAGTAATCCGTTTGTGGATTCTCTCACATAGTATAAAGGACAAAGCAGGGTTAGAGCAATGATGTCCAAATTCCCGTGGATATAACTTTCATATACCCTTGCACTTTACTTTGGCATCATCGGATGAAACTTTAATAAATTAAGAGCGAGCTCATCCATTAAAGAAATTTTTGTGCATAGATACGAGAGCCAAAGTTGAGGTCCCTTAAGTAAAGATTCTCCCCTATCCAACTTTTAAAGTCGGTTATTCCAGAGGTCAAAGGTAAATGTTTCGAGAATTGCTCTAGAGTGAGGATCGGTATGCGATTCCACCATGTCCAAACAAATAACAGTTCATATCGATTGGTTTTGAATAGAATGAATGCATTAAGAAAAAAAGCAATATGTGTGACGATTATTTTTAAAAAGTAATGTGAATTTATATGCTTTAAAGAATGTAAAGTGTCATGCAATGAGTAAAACTCAAATGTTTTTCATCTAATCAAGTATAATAAACTAGAGAATGAAGGTGGGGCTTTTCTAGAGAAGCAATGTAGAGACAAAATTTACTATAATGGGTTTTGTGTCTTAGAATAAGTTACCTTGAAATAGATCAAGTCATGTGCGAGTCTTGAAAGGCAATATAATCAGAGGATTAACTTCACGCCTCAACCTGTAGCCATCAAAGTAAAAATCTTAGAACAAGAAGGAGTGTCTCGATGATTTTTTATGATCCGCATGGTGTTTCTTACCAATGTGGTTTCTCTTCTTCAAGCACAAGCCAAACAAAGATTTGCTTCTTCTCTTGCCCCAAAAGGGTGAAAAAGTACTATGTGAATTTTTATTCCAACAAGTAAAACTCAAATATTTTTTATACCATCAATTATAACAAACTAGAGAATGAAGGTGGGGCTTTTTGGAGGAGCAATGTAGAGATGAAATTTACTATAATGAGTTTTGTGTTTCCGAATAAGTTATCTTGAAACAAATCAAGTCATGTCCAAGTCTTGAAATGCAATTAGGTCGGAGGTTTAGCTTCACACCTTAACCTGTAGTCATCAAAGCAAATATCTCAGAACAAGGAGTGTGTCAGTGATTTCTCAAGATCAGCGTGGTGTTTCTTACCAATGCGGTTTCTCCTCTTCAAGCACAAGTGAAACAAAGCTTTACTTCTTCTCTTGCCCCCAAAAGATGAAAAAGTAATTTGTGAATTTGTATGCTTTAGAGGATGTAGAGTGTCACGCAACAAGTAAAACTCAAATGTTTTCCACCCTGTCAAATTTTAATAAACAAGAAAATGAAGGTGGGGCTTTTCTAGAGGAGCAATGTAGAGATGAAATTTACTATATTGAGTTTTGTGTTTCAAAAAAGTTACCTTGAAATGGATCAAATCGTGTCCAATCCCAAAAAAAAAATATAATTGGAGGATTTACCTTCACGCCTCAACCTATAGTCATCAAAGTAAATATTTCAAAATAAAAAGGAGCAGCTGAGTGATTTTCTTACCGGCGTGATTTCTCCACTTCAAGCAGAAGCCCTCGCCTCCTAAAGTAAGCTTGACTTCTTCTCTTGCCCCGAAGGTTGAACTAGACGCGCTTGGTATGTATGAAATCTTATGATGGTTGCTTTTTCTATGATGAGGAAAATTTACCTCTTTAACCCTTACCTTTTTTTTTTTTTTTAATCTTTTTTTTTACCAAGACGACCAAAACAATCCCTTCCTCTTAATTAGCCTCTAGATTTTAAGGATGTTTTCCTTGGTCTCTCTGTGATTGGCCCACGTGGCCACAGATATCGAAGTGAAAAGGACATTTAGGAATGATGAATGATGATGACCGCACTCATCCACGTGGTCCTCCACAGTTTCTCTCCAGTTTCTCTTCCTCCATGCTTGTCCTTTTCTTCTACGATCAACAGCGACATGTGCGTCTGCTGGTGTTCAGAAAATTAAAAAAAAAGGAAAAGAAGAGAGAACAATGACGAGTGTATTTCTCATGGTTTTGTTCCTTCATCTACGCGTCGATCGTGAACGCTTCAAATGCCAAAAATGAGTTTTGATTGAAAACTGAAACACGCGTATCGAAGCACATCCATACCCAGTTCAATGGTTTTCTCCGATCTCCTCCACCTCCTCTCTTTCTATCTCTCCACCGCCATTCACGTCCTCAAGAACCTGCTCACATTTCATGACCTTCACAAGACGCCACTCCTTAGCGCTCATTGATACATTCCTATCACAAACGCTCAGTCCAGCCCCAAGCTGTCATTGTCGATGAAGAAGAAGATGGTGAATAGAAAAGAAAAAGGAAAGGAAGAAAAAGAAAAGAAAAATTCTTGGACGTAAATGCCCAGAGCAAAGCTTGGGACTATTTTGAAACAACTTTTGTTATTCCATGCTCTTCTTTTAGACAAAAAGTCCGCTTTGAATTCTCAATTAGAAGAATAATCTCACTTCAGATCATTATTTGAAAATTTTCTCTACATTTTATCACACTAGTCTGTCCAACAATTCATTGAATGCTTGGTGTGATCACTTTCCTTAATTCAAGACTATAAAGCATTGTGAGAAATATCAAAAAGTCTCAAACTTAATATAATTCAATCATGATTTTTTTTTATATCGATTCAATTTTAAATCTTTTATAATTATATTAATTTAGGCCATTCGATCAAATTTGATCGGCCAAAACTAACATGGATGCCAACTTACCAATGCCAACATTGCAATTTTTTATTTTTATTTTTCCTTTTTCCTTTTCTTTTTCCTTTTCTTTTTCTTTTCTTTTTTCTTCTTCCTCCTTTGAATTCTTTTCCCCGGCGTGGCGTGCGAGGCTCACCACCAGCAATTGGGCGAGGGCCGCAAAGCCCTCGCCATCGTCTGGCCACACTAGGGCCCGGTGGCTATGGTGGGTTGCAATGTATTTTGGATGAACCTTAAGTGCTTGTTAAATACGAAATCTTAAACGAGGCAAATTTACTTTTAAGCCTCCCATTTTCCAATCCCTTCCACTTAAATGGCAGTAAATACTTTCTTAGATTCTGTTCGCTTCACGGAAAGAAAATGTTTTCCTGATTTTCCTAGGTGTTCGCTTGGAAAAATAAACTACTCAAGGAAAATATTTTCCACATGGAGAAAAAACAACCTTTAAAGATTTTTTTTTTTTTTTTTTTGGTCAGTAAAGATTGAAAAGTGAAAACATTTTCCATAACTTCTTCTTCTTTTTAACATATTTTTGTTTTATTTTTATGCTTTCTTTTCTTTTTTTCTTTTTTTCCTTTTTTTCTTTCTTTCCTTTTCAGCTTTCTTTCCTTAGGGCTGGGCCGGTCGCCAGCCACGACGGCAGCCGGCGACCGGCCGCGGCCGCGAGCCAGCGACCGACCGCGGCCGCGAGCCAGCGACCGACCGCGGCCGCGAGTCAGCTCGAGCCTCGCCCCAGGCCGGCGAGGCTCCGCCTAGCCTGATCTGGCGAAGCCGAGCTCGAGCCTCGCCAAATCAGGCGAGGCAGAGCTCTCGACGGCCTGGGGCGAAGCTCGGCCTCGCCAGATCCCGCAAGCTGGGCGGGGCTCGGGCCTCGCCCGAGCTCGCCAGAGGTTCGCCGGGCTCTGGCGAGCCGCGACCTCGCCGAATCTGGCGGCGGAGCTCGGGCTCCTCGATCCAGGCGAGCCCGCCGACCGTGAGCTCCGACGCGGAGAGGAGGGAGGGAGAGAGAGGGGTAGGTGCAGCCGCAGAAGACGGAGGATCAACCACCGCGACGTGGAAACCGACCGACTCCCCGCCGGCGGGCCACCGTCTCGCCAACGGACCCGATCGCCGATCCCCCGAGTCAACCCCGAGACCGGACAGAGGAAGAAAGGTAGGCAGGGAGAAGGCGATTGGGGGAAAACGAAAGCGCCCTGCGCGACGACCGCCGCCCATCAGTGCGAGGGAAGTCTTCGCCGCCGCCGTCAACGCCGCCGCCGCCGCGGCGAGCCGGCCGATCGTCGAGTTGAGAATCGCCGGCGGAGGAAGGAGGAGGAGGAAGGAGGAAGAAAAAGAAAAAAGAGAAAGAATAAAGACTAAAAATTTCTATTTTTTAAAATACAAATAATTAAAAATTCGTTTTTTTTTTAAAATATAAAAATAAAACTAATTTTTGGTCAATTAAAAATAATAAAATTCAATTTTTGATAATTTTCTTAAATAATTAAATTTAACGAACGGTGGAAAATATTTTCCACTCAAAATTTGTTTTTACCAAATACCGAAAAATATTTTTCGAAAATACGATATTTTTCGCGAAACGAACGAAGTTTTAGTTCGGTTTGTAAATGTGCCATGTGTCCAATCAAAATTAAATGGATATTTCGAAATGGCGAGGACGGAACTCATCATGTGATTCGGTTCAGTTGTCTAGATAAATAATTGCAACTGCTGGAACAGAAACAGACAAAACACGGCAACAGCTATGGTGCAGGTGTGGATCCCATAAACCTTGACGTTTTCCTCAGCAAATGAGCTCCCCCTAAGACTCCCTTTCTTATGACCAAAAATAAAAATAAAAAAGACTCCCTTTTCTCCCCAGCAAATGGATGGAAAGAGACTTAAAAGGCGCTTATGACAAAATTTTTATTTTCTATTTTTCTGTTTTCATTCTCCTAATGTTTTAACATAAATCCGTTTGATAACGCATTTGATTTCTCTATTTTTCAAACAGATTTCTATTCCATAAATAGAAATCGAATAAATCGTAGTTCTAAATTTTTAATTTCTCGTTTCAAATAAATCAATTCGAAATCAAATAATATAAAAGAATATTGCGCTTTCTTGCTAACTTAATTCACTCATAACCACAACTTCAAATTATTGCTAATTTTCTTTTTCTTATTTTACTCGTGTTTTTTTTTTTTCAATTTTTTTTTTTGATAACTTCCTCATTATGATGAAAGGCAATCGAATGGGTCCCCAATTTTCAAAAATGACCAAAATTCTTAAATGCTTACTTAAAAAACAATGGGGCTTTTTTTCTCCTAAAAAGAGCACGTGCATGGCCAGTTGAAGATAAAGTTCTTACACAATAAATGAATAAAAAACGTGCCTAGAAATTTAACCTTGTTTCTTTACAGATTCAAAATTCTTTCAAAATCAAAATAATTAAAGTGTTACACAATCTTGAATTTTAATTCAAAAGTAAGAGATTCAAGAGAATCTCTCTTTGCTATGCAAGGCTCATTAAAGGTTCATTGAGTAACAATAAAGAAATTAGAGATGAGCAACTTGATCGATTCAATTCGAGAATAAAAATAAATTGACATTCCCCCGATTGGTTCCTAACCATAAACGTTACTTCAAGGTAAAATTATAATATATTCATTTACACCATCAATTTTATTTTGTTGATAATCTTGTATAATACTAGTTTGGGAAAATGTCACAAATAGTCCTATATTTTCACTCAATGTCCTTTTCCCCGAACTCGGATTGGTTCAATTTGGTCTCGAACTATTGATAAAATGTCCGATCTAGTCCTTGAACTTTCGAATGGTTCATTTGTCCCTAAACTATTAATAAAATGTCCGATCTAGTCCCCGAGCTTTGGATCGGCTCAGTTGATCCTCGAACTATGATAAAATGTCCGATCTAGTCCTTCATTACTATTTTTCTTTTCTTTTTCCCTTTTTTTTCCTTTTTTTTTTTCCTTTTTTTTTTTTTTCGTTTCCCTCCCGCCGGAGCCGGCGGAGGGCCGGCGTCCGGCGAGGGAGCTCACGCGGCGCCGGCGAGGGACTCTCCCGCTACGAGGACGCCGGGCGAGGGTCCTCGCCGATCCGGCAACGGGCTCCCCGTCTGACGCCGGCGCTCCGCCGGCTCCGGCAGAGGGAAAGCGAAAAAAAAAAAAAAAAAAAAAGGAAAAAAAGGGAAAAAAGGAGAAAAAAATAGTAACGAAGGACTAGATCGGACATTTCATCATAGTTCGTGGACCAACTTGAGCCGATTGAAAGTTCTGGGACTAGATCGACATTTTATTAATAGTTTATGGACTAAATTGAGCCATTCGAAAGTTCAGGGACTAGATCGAACATTTTATCAATAGTTCATAGACCAAATTGAGCCAATCGAAAGTTCAGGGACGAAATTGGACATTGAGTGAAAATATAGGGACTATTTGTGACATTTTCCCTACTAGTTTTTGATAAAATGACAGGACTATATAGGCGCCATTGATGGCACCTATATTCATGCTTTCCCAGTATTTGTCTGAATCTATGCAGAATAAGCTTGCAAACGATACATTGACTGAGGAGGGAAACCAAATAAATATGCTTAGGAAAACCATTGCTAATAAAATGGCAAGAGATAATAATATGCCGAAAATTCCATGAAATTGTATTTTCAACTTTTGTAATGTGTTAGTATTATTTTGACTATTATTTTGTATTTGAGGATTTTCTATGTTGTTATCTAATCAATTTTTATTCCTAGAAATATAAATTTTATTTCGTTATCAAACGGACTGCTCTAAAAATAGAAATTTTGAGTCAATATCAAACGGGTTTCTTTACTCATAAACTTGTCTCTGGAGAATATAAATTAAGAAATCAATTTGAAATAGAAATTTTATCATGCGCATCCTTAATGTTTTTTCATAAGCCACAATTCATACCAGGAAAAACATTATCTAAAAAGCCTAAGTAATAATTTCTTCATCGCCATGTGCATCTTCTCATACTCGGGCGCACAATAGAATATATATATTGAAAATATCTAAACTTATGAATCTCCACCGTTGCTCTAGTTGATAGCAAGCCAAGGGCTCATGTGAAGCTTTTGTTAGTGAATTTGGGCCTTTTCACGTGAAAATAATTTCACTTAAATTATTTGCTTCTTAAAAATTGGGTTATGCGCACTAGCCATAATTGGATGACGTCATGACATCCTAAACAATCGGGGGTAATCAACTTCCACTCGTCATGAACATGTTTTTAATTTCAACAAGTGTTATCATATTAATTGGCTAATTCAAAATCTGACTAGCTGCCATGTCAAGAAAAATGGACATAGATTTTTTTAATTCATAAGATTTAACGGAAGTTAAAGGTTCTAGATTGCACAAGGCTAGCTTCTCCTTGAAACTCTTGGTCCAAGCCATAAAGCGAATAGAAACCCAAGTCATCTGAATGGACCTGTAAAAAATTCCCAAATAAGCATGACTACGAGGGTAATTGCAGGCCATTTTGCTTAATTACCATTTCACGTTCGGATTCCTACGCAAACGTATGATCGTCCAATGCATTCACTCTATTTTTCCAGAATCCCATGGACATAGCAATAGGTAGACTACGAGACAGCTGAAGCCAATCCATCCCGTGTAAAATGTCGTCCTAGTGCACTTGAACATCAAAGGAAAGAAAAGAGGAGCGTCTTAAGTTGAAAATTTAGGTTTGGTCATTTATTTGTCATAGCTAAATTCTCCAAACAGTTGAAAGTGTTATGACATGCCTTAATTTTAGTGATAGCTATTTTCTTAGACTATGCAGTTTTAATCCCAAGAGTTATCATATTTGTATACAAAATTATGCGCAATCATGTCTTTTATTTTAATTTTTTTTCTAATTTAAATTTTCTTAATGGTGGGTAACTATATCTATTCATTTGGTAATAATTATTTTCATTGTTTTCTAATATTCATTTATTTGCAAAATGCATGCAATTAATTTTTTGTGATGAAATTTTCTAGTAGCAAAGGATATTCTTTTTTGTATTTGTCCTCCAATATCATTTATCGAATGTGGGCCATCATGTCATATTTTGTTTTCAATATTGGGAAAATCTATTTAACAAAAACATCAGAGTCCTCAGTTTAGGGTTAAAAGAGATACTTTATCACAATAGGTATCTCTCATTGTTAAGCTCATCATAATCCTCAATTTAAAGTAAACCAACAAAATATTTGCTAAAATAACAGTAAAAATTAGATCATTAGATAAAGCTCGCGCGAGAGTGAAAGCGCATATGCTGGTCCGCGGCAAGTGATATCCACTTTGATACATACATACATAGATTGTGAATGATCCAACCTTAACCCCATGGTAACACTGCATGAATCCGTGTATGTGATTTTCTCTTTCCCCAAAGGAGGAACTAGTGCTGGACATGCTGGTTGCGTCTCTTTAATGAGGCAATTGACTCGTTCAACGCTACCTTTTGAACAAGAGCAGCAAAGCAGGCCTTTGCCACTCGATTTTCTTATTTTGTCAGTTAAAAAATCACCATTACAGTGTAATTGTACTAGCCTGTGCCCATTAACACGAGATTGTACAAGAATACCCCACCTTGTAGACTTTAAGGACATTAACTGAATCACGTGGCTACACAAATCAAAGTGAAGGCGTTTTGTGTCCATCCATATTTTTGTGCCCATTAAATGAGAAGGCTCACGTTTTGGGTCCAACTTGACGAAGACAGAATTCATGACTCTGGTTTTGTCCAGCTTGCTCAGATATATAATTGCGTACCGTACAAAGACAAACAAAACAAGGCGACAAAAATGGAGAAACTTGACTGCAAGCATGCGGTCTCAAATTGGTCTTTTTGCTAATGGACGTTCTCCAGTAAATTGGCCTTTTGCTAAGAGACCGTTCAATGAACACTCGGGTCTTTGGCCAAAAAAGTCGACGCTTATGTTGGATTCAACGTGTTCATGCTAGAAATTCATCTTAAATTGATACCATTCTTTAACAGCCACGTAATCATCTTCTTTACCGGCAACTTTTGTAAAATGTTGAATAGTATGCTTCGAATCATTTTCTTCGGCTCAATCAAAAGGATTTGATTGCATAGATAGCAAATTCAACAATAACAACATCGAAAAGTAATATAAATTCGAGAATATATGTACGCTGTATTTAAGGTATAAATAATTTGAACTGGAGATCATTGGGCATGATGTCATCACATCGATTGGAGATCGACTTCGCATGGTTAACCAGGAAATGGCACTTGACGTCTAACGGATTTCGTGGTCAACTCCGCGACTTGGGGTGCACGTAGGTGCCATTAACAGTACAGAAATCATAAATATCTCAACCAAACCGTGGATAAAAATCACTGTCCTTTGCATATAAAATGATGTGTTCTTACTAAACGATTTTTAAATTTTGTTGGTGCCAAAATTGAGGTTGCCCTTTCGGTGAAAGATATGTGTCTAAGGAATCTTTTCTCAATGAACAAATTTTTACCGTGCTTAATGAAATCCCTTGCTAAATTTTACGTACATCTAGTGTACTTTAGCGGAACTCAACGAACAAGTGCTTTGCATTCAACCATTAGATGAGTGCTATATAATATATGCTAGTAAACATCGACACACGGGCGCATGTGCACAATTGCTATAGAACTCTTTGGCAAAAAAGATCATTATCCCATGTTAAAACCGTCGTTTTGTTTATGCATTTTTTGTTGTTGTTGTATTATGATATCCCCCAGATACAATTTCCCAAGGGCTTTATTTTTGGTTCCGTGTTCTAAAATGTGATGGAAGTGTCTTGCATTTTATGGTTAATGGTTCGCAATTTAAGAAGACGAGGATAGGACAACAATTTAAACATGTACATTTTGGAAATTGGAAACTTAGCATATAAGGTTCTTAAAAGTCGAACAAACCCACATTGTAATCTATCCAGCATCAAATGAGGAAAAAATTTTAATTTCTTGAAACATTTTGAAAGTATATATAATACCAGTGCACTCACGAGAGAAGAATAGATAATAATGTGCCCTCTGTATATATAAGGAATCTTTTAGAAAGCTCTCTTAAATAAAACTCATGCATAAAAACTTAGAGAAAATGTGATCATCAGCGGTTGTCCTTTTTAATTTGTTCAATATCCCCTATTTATTCCATCTTTTTATAAGCTCAGCAACTCAATTCTTTCGTTTAAATTTTTGCAAAGATACCCAACCACCCCAAGGGTTCCTCCTAGGCTTCAAGGATATTTTTGTAACTGGACCACGTGGCCACTCAAATCAAAGTTGAGGTTATGTACGAATTGTGAGGACAGAACTCATCACTTGATTCTTGTCCAACTTGTCCAGACAAATAATTGCGAGTGACCCTCAGACCAAGACAAACGAAACAAGGCAGCAACTTGTCCCGAAAACCAAGATGTTTTCCTCAAACATCATCAACTAATCTCAATTGGTGATAATTATTTTATTATTTTATTTTCAAAAATAGATTTAAAACAGAAAATTATTTGATAATATAATTTTTTTTATTTTAAAATATTTTTTTAATAGAAATAAGTTTAGAACGGAAATAAAAATAAAAATTTCATACTATTTTATTTTTTAAAATAAAAATAAGAAATAAAAACCCTTCTTCTTACTCAGCCTCATCACTAACCGGCCGCTCACTTGACTTCGAATGGCTGGCCTCTCACTCAAACTATTGAGAAGGAAAATTTTATATCGTTATCAAATCTGTAATTTTTATTTGGAAATTCGTTCTATTTTTAAAAAAGAAAAAATTGATTTCTACACGGAATAATTACTATTCACGATTCAAGCAATTTCGCTCTTTAAGTACAAGATCTTTTGCACTCGAACCAAAGCTGTGCATTTTCTCTCGTTCCGAAGGACAAACCAGATGTCGTTGTACACTCGTACAGACGAAATCTTGTGGTAGTTGCATCTCTTTAATGAGGCAATTTACTCTTTCAACGGTCACATCAAACAAGTCATTCCTCTTTGTAATTGGACCGATGTGACTACACAAATTAAAGTGGAGAATATTCAAGGACGGAACTCATCGCTGTGGTTCTGTCCCAACTTGTCCAGGATCAATAATTGCGATTCACCGAGACTTTTTCCTCTCTTACAAAATGTGTGGAAAGAGAGTAACGTTTCTTTTCCTAAGCTACGGGTCGTGCACGGTAGAATAATATCTTTTATTAATTACTCTATGGTCGAAAATTTTCTATCGATATTGTGAGGCCCAAAAAAACAAAAATTCAAGTCCACTTATTCTATAAGGCAGATGACTGATTTATCACATCATGAGTATTTGCTCTGTCTATTGCGAATAAGATTCAAGTCCAGTGACTTTTAAACTCTGAATTGTTCAAAGTTCTAACTCATCAATTTAATCCTTATTTAATTGGGTCCTTTGAGTATGCATTTTTTTTCCTAAATTGTTCTATTTATAAGATTTTTCAAAACACTTTAAATTCTTCCAATGAGAGAGTACTTCTAATGGCACTAAACAAAGCTTGCGCATGATTACTAAGTTATTGAGCGCCTTTTGCTTTATAGTCAATGTACCTATTATAGTGATGGACACTTTTAATTGGTCGATTGCTTCACTTTATCATCTTACACCAACACAATCGCAAAATTTTCTGTTAAACATGCTCAATATGCCTCTTTAGAGTGGTAGATAGCACGGGCATCATTGTGATATAGTTATTGACAGTAATATTTCCCCAGCGATCCTTGAAAGTGAATCAAAAAGTTGGAAAGTCCATATCTCTATTATGGAGGCATGTCAATGATCCAAGCTACTATGCTCTTTTAAATATAAATTATATAATGAAGTACTCAATTTCCTTTACTCCTCCCTAAGAAGAGAAATGGGCACTTGGACCATTTTACCATATAACATATATCTTCTCAGGACAAACCAGTCGAATTAAATTCGAGACTCAAAGAAACAATGAATGGTCAAAATTTGTTTAAGTGAAAAGCCAAAAATGAATATAAAAAGATATGAAATTATTAAAAATGATTGACACTCTTTTATTTATCTTAAGATGCCGCAAGCCTCTTGATGGCTAGGAAAACAAGTTTAGAAGTAATGTCGAGTTGAGGACCAGTGATCATAAATTGGTGTGGGTTCCCCCAGTTCTTTATCTTGCGTAATGTTGGAAGATTCATTTTAGTTCAATCAACCTATGAAAATTCTATATAAGGGAGTGGCCACTACCCTATTGAAGTTGACTAGAAACAAAGTGAGTATGTGAAAATAACTCAATTCCCATGCAACCAAAGATATAGGGTCGGGACTTAATTAACTAGTACATTTTCGATACCCGAACTTGGTTATTTGTCAACTAAAGTGTTTGCAAAATCTTTTTACCAAATTATCAAGCCTAAGGTTTTCACCCGCCAAGTGTCCATGCAATATTTTTGTGTTTATTAAGATTCTAAAATCTAATCAAACCTTACATCTAAAACAAGCAAATCACAACACAAAATAATAATAATAATAATAAATAAAAGAATTACAATCAATTCATTAAAATGGTAATGATAGATCGAGTAAAATGTAAAGTAGTAAAGTAATTCGATACAAGTTGGGCAAATAATATAATATGGCTCGATTATTTAGCTCAAGGACAATAACCCTCATGAGCGTAATTCGAATCAAATTCAAATTTTCTAAGAAACTAATTTTCCTAAATCTAAACTAGAACTTATAAAAGACCATGGAATTTCCTAAACCATATGTGTACTAATTAAATGAACTAAATTAAATATAATATTGAAATTGAATAACCTAATCAAGACCTATTTTTCTAATTAATTTACAATTTTTTTGACTTTCCGAAAATGGGAAGTCAGGGTTGGGCCCAAGGCCCGGTTCAAATGTGGGCCAACATTGAAATTTGCGAGTACGGTCCACAAACACAGATATCAATCTCATCCCACAACTATTTAAACTAAGTCAAGCCCAGACCTTATAAGACCCAACTGAAGCCCACTGCACTAAAACCACTCTAAACCATTTTCCATCAAAACCAATATCGACTTCGAGCCCATTTTCAATTATTGCCTCGCCTTTTTTTTTTTTTAATCCGTCATTTTCCATCGTCTTCATCATATGCCCAATCCAACGTTCTTAGAATTCTGATTATGTCGATGTCAATCATCAAGCCCTTACATAACCAAAAGAAAAACGCTTTTGATCACAACCACCATCATTCGTTAAGCATCCGCCACACATGAGCACAAGTTTAACAAATATATAGAGGCAAAACATTACAACGACATCCTTACCAAAAAAATAAATTCCTTACCAAAAAAACATTACAACGACATGAGTAATCACTGGACATTAGTACATATGGCATCTCCTCTTGGACATCTCTTGCCTATAATTGCCATCAATGGCTATAGGAACATAGAACATAGGACAAAGAAGCATAATGATTCAAAAATGTATTCGGCCATTGTGAAAACGTTAGAGCCCATGCTTAAATGACTTGAAAATCAATTAATATCACTTAATCTATGCCAACATGCTGTTAGGTTTAGAAAATGACGAACAAATTCACATTGAAACATCACAGACATTGCGCCAAATATATTACAGTCAATTGATTAAGGAGAAGATCTTTACGATTTCAAATTTGTATTGGCGACGATACTCAAATGAAGTTAACATGTGAATTTCAGAATCAAATATATGGACTATGATATGGCCAAGACTAATTGAAGTTGAACGAGATTTACATTCACTTTACCGTCCCCTAGATCATAGCATGATGGAGAATTGGAGATTGTCTTGTCAATGAAGTCAAGCTAAGTCGCAATAGGCAGTGCAATCAAATGTTGGAGCTCTTGTGATCGTCGTTGGCTATATTGAAGACCAGTGGAAGAGCTTCAAGCTGAGTCTTGGCCACTTCAATCTTCACAGCAGCAAAATAGAGTTGAATAGGGGCTTCTTGAGAACAGCAGTTGGGCGATGGCTTTGTTGCCCCGGGCGTGGCAACGAGCCAAAGATGAGAAAGAAGGCTGTGGAAATCGATTTCTTGAGGGAAATTTTTGGTGAAATCTCTCTCAAATGTGCTCTCCTGAATGTTTCGAACTCAATCTGTGTGGAGCGCGTCTCTCTACTATGTGAGCAACGATTGGCAACAAGGTTGTGGCGGTTGAAGGCAATGACTAGCGGCGAAGGAGAAAGAAGCAATTTATGGGAAGGTTAGAGAAGATACTATAGGTGAAAACGGAAATAAACTTTGACACATGTGGATTATTTTTATGAAGGTATTATTGTCTTTGTCATAGCATGAGAAGAACGGGAAGTAATACACTCTCAATAAATGAGCTCTCTTGATAAAACTCGTGCGAAAAGTTTAGGGATAATAGAACCGTCAATGCAAGTATCTTTTATATTGTTCAATATTATTCCCGTTCTCTCTCTTTCCTTTTCTTTACAAGGAGCATCTCAATGATTCATCAGGATTGTCGCAATGTTGTTACCTTTGATGAGGCTCTTCTCCTCGAGCTCTTAAAATAAGATTTACCTTTTCTCTAGCCCCAAAGGATGGGATGAACCAGATGTGCTTTAGGACATACACGGAATCCTTTAATGAGGCAGTTTACCTTGTTATCTCTCTCATCTCTTGTCCAACACCAGCAAAACTATCCCTTCAAAACCCCTCTCTGGACTTCAAGGACGTTCTACTTAGTTCTCTTTTACGTGGCCCCCTCAAATCAAAGATGAGGGTATTCAGAAATTGCAAGGATAGAATTCATCATGTAATTCTATCCAAGTTGTTCAAGTAAATTGCATTCGACCATTGGACAAAGCCAGAACAAAATGAAGGCAACAGTCATGGTGAGGTGCGTGGATCGCGTGAAATGAGACGTTTGATCAAAAATCTTCTCATTTGATGAGGACAAGTTTTGATCAATCTGCGAAGATTCCAATGAGCTCGCTGTAAAGATGAAAAGATGTTTGGCAGGTGAAATGTAGATTATGCATTTGTATGTTTGGAGATTAGAAATACCAATGTTTGGAGATTGTAAAGTTCTCTCTTTCCACCATCAAGAAAATCTATAATCTATGTTTATATTTACTTTTGACTGCATCATTTTTTTTCCCTCAAATTATACCCTTTTAATGTAATTTCTTTCGACAAAAAAAAATGCAATTTACATTTTTCTTGCAATTTCTTTCTCTGTGCTTAGCTCCAAATTAATTTGCACCTGATTGAATCCCCTCTTTATGCACTTTGGGAGCGAGGTATGTAACCGTGAAGGGATCTTGGTTACCCTTTGTTGACACTTATATTTTAACGACCGGTTTACTCAGTTATTAATTGCATAGAAAATTAGAGATTAATTTTTTTTTTTTGATGACCAGTGGAACCCCGCACGGCCGGCAAAATGGGAGAGTAAACCACAGGGGGCACACGTGCTAGCCACCACACACGTGCACCAGGTAAGTCGCCGAAAATGCCTCTGCCAGCATTCCCCCACTTCGCGGGGGATTCGAACCCTCGACCTCTCTTTCGAGAGAGGGAGTGCTGAATCACAGAGCCACCCTAGCGGGTGGTAATTAGAGATTAATTTTTAATCCCTAGCAAAAATAATTTTCATTAAATTGCACAGCATATAGAAATTAGGACCATTTGCATTAGTAGTTATAGATTTTTTTTTTAAAAGAGGAAAAAATTAATTAAAAAGAATATTGTTATTATTTAAAAAAGAAAAAAAGAAAGGCCGGGCCGGGCTGGCCATCTTTTCTTCCTTTTACTTCCGCCTGGGCCGGCTCAGCCTCTTCGCTTTTCCTTCTTCCCCGGTCCAGTCTCCTTCCCTCTTCCTTCTTTCCTCTCTTCCCTCATGCTGGCCGAACGAGAGGACGCAAGAGGACGGAGAAGGACAACAGAGAGGGAACAGGACAGAGGCAGAGCGTCGACACGGAGTTGGTGGTCGTGGCCAAGCTGGCAGTGGCAGCCGGCGTCGCAGGAGGCCATGCGCGCCAAACGGCTTAAAAGGGAGAGCGGAGAGCGAGCGAAGGGGAGGCTGGCTCGTTTGAGAGGGGACGGAGGGGAGAGCTTGAGAGATCCGAGCGAGAGGGAGGCCGAGAGTGAAATCGGAGAGCGGCGCTCAGCCTCGCCCCCATCGATCCAACAACGCGTCCCCGACGACCTCCGAACGGCGTCCCCAAGACGACCGCTCCCCGGCGTACGTGTTTCCGGCGAGTCCCTTTTCCTGGTTCCGAGACCCCACACCCGAGGATCTAGGCTCGGAGGCGTCGAAGCGGTCGGCCATGGCCATATTTGTGTCGAGCGCACCCTTTAACCGCTGTCTCCAAGTCGGGTAGGGAGCCCCTCGCGATTGTACGCCCGTCTCTTGAACCTTTTGCTGCCTTGCCTGGTTTTGGCCAACCCGTGAAACCGAGACTTGAAATTTTCTAGTTTATCCGCGGGTTTGCTTTCAACCAGCCTTTATTCTTCGTTTTCGAACTTTGTTTATCAGTTCTCTCAAGTTCGGACGTGAGTTCGAGTTCTAAAGATAGTCAGTGTCTTCTTCTCGATCCGTGGTCACCACATGTTTGATAATAGGTCAAAGTCAGCCCGTGCACATGCGTTGCCGATTGCCATTCGTTCTTAAGTGCGTATAGGCAGATTTCACATCATCACAAACTCCTTGTCGCTCGTTGAGCAGTAGTTCCATCGTTGAACCAGGTGGAAGAATGAGAGTTTCTTTGCGTTTTTATTTCTCTATGTTGTGCGCGTGAGGAATGGGTTGAAGTCTACGGCCGAAACGTCAAACTCTTGGGTCATTTGCTTTGGCTTGCTCTCCTGATCTCTGCTCTATTCAGTCTTTTATCTTGCGATTGTGAATGTGGAATGTGTATTGGAAGATAATGGTGATTGGTAGTGACCCGAAGAGGGTGATGTGGTTGATGATGTCTCATTGGCGGATATTCGTCCAGTGGCTGGCGATGGCGTTAGCATGGCGGTGGCGGCAACGACGTGGGTCTGCTGGCATATGTAGGCTATCAAGGGTGATGTTTAAGTCATTCTCGATTTGAAGTCTGAGAGCGTTGATGGTTGAGCCGCGCTTGTTCTGGAGTTGACGTTTAGCTTTGGGAATGAACTATGCAGTAGGAGATAAAAACGTCAGTAATATGTCGGGGATTCGAAGTGGGAAGACTAGGCTAGAAATAAATGGGCTTATTCCGACGAAATGGGCTTGGTGATTTTCTATTTGAATGGGCCGATTAATGTCCATGGCCCAGAAAGGAGAGCCTACGTCAGCCCATTCGGACCAGGCCCCGGGGGCCCGCCCAAGTTCCTATTTCATATATTATAAAATTAATTAAAAATTTTAAAATTTTATTTTTTTTAAGAAAAAGCTTAAAAATAAGTTTTTTTTTAGTAGTTTTCTCTCAAAATGTGTGAAAATCCTTGATAACAAATTGTGTTCAAAATTGAACAAGTTCTTATAGCTTCACCATAGGATTTAAATGTTTTTAGAGACAAATGCTAAGTCGTCATTTGCACATTTTCATTTCGACTATTATGTGATTTTGCACTTTTGATATGTTAATTTTGGTTTCCTTAGTTAGAAATGGTATTATTTCTTATTTCGTAGCATTAAATTTTCACTTTGCCTTACACTTATTTAATGTTTTCCTGGTTGTTGATTATTATTTTTTTAATTGCGCCCTCGCATGATCGTGTTACATATTAGTGGATAAGTTTAAAATCAATATAGACTACTTGACAAACATCCTATTGAAATGAACAAGAGTAAGTATCAAAATGACACTAGTTAATTAAATAGTGTAATCAAGTCCCTAACCCTAGATTCTCTGATTGCATTGGAAGTAAGGTATACTCTTGTGTTTCACTTGGTTTTTAGCTGGTTCCAATAGGGTAGTGGCAATTCATCATTAACAAATTATTATAGCTTCAATTTGAGACTAGAATTAAATGTCCCAACGTCGCGTGAGGTATGAGTTTGGGAAAGTTCATGCTTAAACGAGGGCTGTAGGCCCATTCTTTAGGCAGTGCCCCTAAACTTATGTCTTTTCTCCTCTAGACAAAAAGGGTAGGTCGCAACACTCTTGGTGTTTTTTTTTTTTTGCTTTAATAAATATTGATCAAAATTTTGGATGTCTTTTGTTAAAATAAATTGTCCCCATTAATTTTCTCTCATATGTCCATTAATATTGGGAGATAACTTTACAAATCTCACTTGGATAAATATCATTAATTTTGTACCTAATTTTGAATGCGTGCTAAGAAATTTTATTAATAAAAAAGGGGAGATGTGTATGTGACTGTTCACATCCCTTGTTCTATGATGGACAAAACAAGTATAGACTTGGTGCTACTTATTGAGATAACTGAGGTTATTGACAATTTGCTATGATCTAGATGAGTTTCCCTAGAGCTTAACAATGCTTACTATATTCTCTTGTTCATGAAGAAGTAAGAAGTTTATTTTCTTTCAAGTTTTAAATAGTAACCAAATACCTAGTGTTCTTTATTCAGAGTATAGAGGATGATGCCTTGATCTAGAAAAGGATGACATAATGTATTAAACACAAATAATCAAGCCAAAAGTTGAGCTATAATTTTCAACATTTGATCGATCATTAGGTATTACAAGAGGTTGAGAGGTAAATGGAGCCACAATAAGTTAGGCCGGGATTGGTTAGATAATGTGGTCATGTGCAATTTCATGTGCTAAGCATAATAAAATACATCATTTGCACTTAGGTGATCCATTATTTGTAATCTCTTGACCAAAGGCATGGTTCGATAAAGTTTTCTACAATCAGGGATGTACCAAAGTATAGCCCTTTACAAAAATTATGGTAATTTTTTTTTATTCTTTTGTATCAAATTGAGGAAGTTCAGTTAGTGCTTGTTTGCATAGGACTCTCCTATATCTCTCTCCTTCCACATGTTTAAAATGCATATTTTTTATGGATCCTCTCGCTCAGTGAAAGGATGAAGCAGGTTAAAAGTAATGATGCCAATTCTCCATTGTTATAATCTTCATATATACATGCACTTTGCTTCAAATAATATTTTAATAAATTAAGGACGAGGTCATCCATTAAAGAATTTTGATGAATAGATATATGAACCAAAGGTGATGGCTTTAAATTAAAGATTTTCATATACCCACCTTTCAAGAAAGAAGATGACTGTTAGTCAGCTATTCTGGATTTGATTGTTGGCAATGTTTCAAAAATGGTACCAGAGGTTGAACAGGAGTATGGGCGGTATGTGATTCTACTTGTTCAATTGACCCAACTATTTATACCAATCGTTTTGAATATAAAGAATGAAGTGAGAAATATAAGCAATTTTTGAATTGATGATTTTGAAAATGTTATGAGAGAACTCATGTAATATTTTGCATGCTTCATACTATTTTAGGAGTTTTGCAATGAGTAAAAATTAATTTTTTCCAATCACATGCTAATGTTCTAAGATCACCCTATTATTTTCAAGTCGCAAACTAGGCTACCAACAAGAATATATTAGACATGATGTCATGCAATGGAAAGAGACTCCGCCTCGTTTTCTTTTTCAATTTATTTTTCCATTGACCGTGCTATTGCGACTTAGACATAGCCAGGATACTAGCAACGAGAGATGGGGCCAGTGGCCATGGCGGGATGGGGAGTCATTTAAAATTCATACACGACTGGTGTCGCGGGGTCGATTACAGGGGCATGAGTTGAGCTTGCCATCGTCTCCGGTAGCTTTGTAATGGAGGTTGTGTGACGACCCGAGCGGCGGTGCGCGGGGAGGAGGGATGGCGGTGCGTCCGCGCCTCCGGTCCTCGGACGCGCGCAAGGGAAGGGGAAGGATTCCTCTCCCTCTTGTCCCACATTGCTTAGGGAGGGGTTCCTGGGAGCCTTTATAAGGCTTGGGTTCCTTTAATTGTGAGACGCATTTCACACATGCTTCCGCTGTGCTGAGAACAAAACCGTGAGGGTGGCCGCAAAGGTACGGGCCCAGAGCGGACAATATTTCGTTGGTGGGGATGGCCGCAATGGAACGGGTCCTTTACCTGCGAGACGCGTTTTAAAACCGTGAGGACTCAGTGTCCAAAGCGGACAATATCACACAAGTGGGACCCGGGATGTTACAAATGGTATCAGAGCCGACTCCCGACAGCGTGTGGGGCCACAGTTTCTCCCAAGGGGGGGAGAGTGTGACGACCCGAGCGGCGGTGCGCGGGGAGGAGGGATGGCGGTGCGTCCGCGCCTCCGGTCCTCGGACGCGCGCAAGGGAAGGGGAAGGGATTCCTCTCCTTCTTGTCCCACATCGCTTAGGGAGGGGTTCCTGGGAGCCTTTATAAGGCTTGGGTTCCTTTAATTGTGAGACGCGTTTCACACATGCTTCCGCTGTGCTGAGAACAAAACCGTGAGGGTGGCCGCAAAGGTACGGGCCCAGAGCGGACAATATTTCGTTGGTGGGGATGGCCGCAATGGAACGGGTCCTTTACCTGCGAGACGCGTTTTAAAACCGTGAGGGACCGTGAGGACTCAGTGTCCAAAGCGGACAATATCACACAAGTGGGACCCGGGATGTTACAGGTTGAGAGATCCGTCGCCATAAGGCTTGCAAGGGATCTTGATGATGATCACCACCATTGCTTATTTTATTGCGAGCGAGTCCATGATCATGGCCATTCCTCTTCATTTATGATTTTTCTTTTGCCGAGTGATAAGAGAGATGGTGAGGCCGAGCAAGACAGCACCAGACACCCATCTTGAGCGAAAAACATGCGAATATTGAGAAAGATGAGCTCTAAGTGTGATGTCGAAATTAATTTATCTGGCATGTTATTATCAACACTTAGGTCTTTGGCCAAAAAAGATCGGTAGCATGTTAGCTTGAAGATGTTCATTGTGGAAATTTACATGAACTTATCTAGCATGTTTTAATCAACATTTAGGTCTTTGGCCAAAACATATCGGTAGTATGTTAGATTCAAGATGTTCATCGTGGAAATTTATATGATGCTACTTTTTAGGACCTATATAATCATATCCTTTACTGGCAACTTTTGAAAGATGCATGCGCAAAATGATCAAAGGGCCTGCTTGAATGAAGAGTATTAAACTATTTAAGAATGACAGACACCTTTTCATAGCCTTGATGAGAAGCTGGTAAAGTAAAATTTTCCCTGTTTCTTTCTCTGTGAAGTTTCCCCAAGTCTGCTATGGACTTACTAAATTTTACTGTAATAAACGACAAGCAAATTAACACACCAAAGCCCATGTTCTACAAAATGCATGAGAAAAGGCATTTACCCTCCATGTGCATGGTTCCCGCTAGTATTGAAGTCGAAGCACTCAATTACTAATGGATTCTCCGGCAAAACGTTTTACAGTATGTCAAGTCACTAGTGCCTCCAGGAACATAGTAGACAATATGATGACGACTTCAAGGAAATACAAAGAGAACCCCCAGATTCAACTACTCTGGATTGACACTGAGTACTTGATATAAAGCAATCAAAAGATATGGCAAGAAACAATATCAAATAGGACATTTGATGAGAGATTTTGGACAGTTCACACTTTTAGAAAACAGATCTTTGTTTTCCAAACTAGGAACAGTGAAATATTATTTCAATAGCATTCCTGGAAGCAACAGATTCCTCATCATCAGTGAGTAACCAGGTTTCTCAACCCTACTTGTGCATTCTTATTAAGAAGTGGCAAGGTCAAACTCTGACTTTTCTTTGTGACTATCTGCAGAAAATGGAAAGGAGAAGATGCTATGGACAAGATCTTGATGGATTACCCTTTTATTTCACTGAACCCAAATGCATGGAAAATGACACGTTCATAGTGTGATCCAGGAGTAAATAACATTTTACTGCGCAATCTTGTATTGATTATGTTAAATTCTGGACATTTGACTAGTTAAGAGATATGCAGTACCATAAGTGCAAACGTGTCATGGAAATGAATATGATGCTTTTAAGTTTGTGAACTATTTGATGTATTTCATAAACTCATTTGAAACAATTGAATAGTCAAATTCCTAAGAACTCATATGATCGTGCACTCGAATGATATTTTTTCACAGCTAATAGAGAATATTACTTTCTAATCCACTAAAAAAACAATTGAATAGTTCATATTGGCGCATATGGAAAGAGCTATGAGGATGAAGCACCAAAAAAGCAATGAATACAACTAAAACTACAACAAGAGGAAAAGAGCAGAATTTAAACATTATTTGATAATAGCAATTAGCAAGTAAGCCTTTCTTCTTCATACTAGCCTTCCGATTAACACATGAAATTGCAGTAGGCTCCACACCTGAGTGATCCTTAGATCATCTGCTTTTGCATTAAATGCATCTAAAATAGGTGAATCATGAAGCAATAGATCACCTTCAATCAACTATATTGCTTTTCTGACATGTCAATATTGGACTCTACCTGTGAGTATATTGGATTTTGGACATCTCTCTTTTTCCTCATATATTGCTCATCCTCCAAGGGAGAGGATCGAGCAAAATGAGGATGCCACCGTGATCCGAGAATCTTGAAAAGCTCAGGCGAGTGTTTTATAAAAGTATTCTACAGAAAACTGGATCCAAGGCATTTTTCTCTCTTTGATGGTTTGACGATATTCTAACTTGAACTCATTGCAAATTATAGAGATTCTCACATCAGCTAGGCAATAACTACTGTTGTGGTAAAGACACAGGGATATTAGATTGACATCAAATCTGCAGAAAAAGTTTTTCTTAGTTTCCTCCAAAGTAAATCGGCAAGAATTAACATTCAAAAAGCAGCAGATCACACAAATTCACTTTTCCATGAGGCCTACTCTTCGTGTCCAAGATAGTCAAACTTAGAAGCAGAAGAAAAAGAATGACTAAACACCACTTTTATATTTAGTTTCATATCTTCCACAAGATTACAATGACCAAAGTTAATTGATTTTTTATCATCAAGTCACTGAGGCAGGCAAAGTAATATCTACGTATCTCTATGTTATGAACTGAAGCAAAATGACTGAAAAGTAGACAACTAAACCAACTTAAGTTATGGTAATTTGAGTAGGATATTACTTGCCAATCCAGGTGATGATAGTACTTCGCACTATCAAGAGCTGTGGACCTAATTTTGTAATTAAGTGTCTGCTAAAAGAAGATTGGATGAAACTAATCATTGTGGCATGGACATCCATAATGTTTGAAAAGCAGGAGTCAATATTGAAACCATGTAAAATTAGAGAAAGATATACAAAGCTATGATAGCCATCACAATGCTCATCCAAGAATCCGGAAGGTAAATGTTTCAACAAAGCCAAAACAAAAACGAATTCTGCTCCTGTCAAACAAACAGTCGCTATTATCTATATTAAACCAGCAAATGAACCAACACTACATCCTGCGTATTCTCAAAACAATATCAAAGATGTCAGTATATTCCTACTAGGAGTTGTGCACACAATCAAGATCATGCTCAAGGAGGGAAAATCAGTCAAGATAAACTTAAATATCAATACCACTGTCAATTAGAGACTGAACTACTGCTTCGATTTTTCCTTCAAACTTGTCCCTCTCTCTTGGAGTGTAGGAAGCAGAGTACACATCAGCTTCCCCCGCCTGGTCTGCCAAAATATGGCCTAAGGCCAAACATGCTAGTATGTCCAACTGAGACTTCAGTAAGCTCTGATGTCCTCAGAATTGGTACCCACAATAGCAACCTGCTTGCATGCGACCCTGTGAGCGAGCGAGCCGAGACAAATTGCTTGGAGATGAAAACATCTTGCGTGAATGGCTCCACGTAGGCTATGGTCTGTTGCCCCAAAGGACACATGCTTATTTGGATTCTTGGACTTCTTTTCCATTTTGGTCAGTGTATAGCCACTGTTGTCGTCATCCAAACTTCAAAGAAACTTCTTGATGCTAAATGAGGCTGCCTAAAAGCCAACACTCATTCAAAATTCCTACACATTCGATAAAGGATAGAGCACCCCCTCATTCGATTGATTATTTGCTCAAACATTATGCTACACCAGTACCATTATCAAGGAAATGACATAGAGAGGACATCCCAAACTAGAAAAAGAATGAGATATTCAATGAAGCACCTACCCATTGTGAATACCACATGTCGGCACAAAGGTTCCATGTCGAGAGGCATCAACACCATGCACTAGAACACTATTAGAGCACAGGTTGCAAAAAGATTGCTTCAATATCTTACTACAGGAGACACTTTCTAGCAAATAAAAGCAGCCACTTTGATCCTAGGGTGCAAGACACCTGAAAGAAACAAACATATCAGTAAGACACTCCTCAAAATTAACCAGAGAAGTGGGCGAGCACACGGCCCAATATAACAAAACCTCACAATCTTCGAAGCTACATTGACAGAAATTATGCTAAACAATTCATCAAACAGCTAGAATGCGTTGGTGAGTAATTGCACAAAAGCCCCCAATATTCAAAATATGTAACGATTCTGTTAGAACACAGCCAAAATTTTTTATTTTATTTTATGAAAGACCGACTTCATATGAGCCAATATAGAACTCGAAGAAGAACGCAAGTTTCTTCCTTTTGTCACCAAGTTCAGGCAGACACAATTAAGCAAATAGATTCACCTGCCTTACTGAATTTGTTGTGGATCGTTCCAAGCCGATAAGGTTCTGATGGTGGTATTAAGGTCGCGCTCCCAATGTCCTTCATCATCCTTTTCGGAGAGGAGTACTTTATCTAGGTATGGTGTCCTCAAGACACCCTTGCAGAATATATGCATCTTGGGGCACTGCGTGATGACAATACGCTTCAGTGATGGGAACTTGAAGGCGCGATTCATTGGGGAGAAGCTCTCAAGGCTTGGTAAATGATCAAGTATTAGCTGTTTTAGCTTGGGGAAATGGATCTCCTCTGCTCCATCTCCATCATTTGTCACCACATCTTCCATTGCACCACAATCTCTTAGGGTTAGCCAAGTAAGGTGCACCAGACTTGTCATTGCCAAGCAAGTCCCCATATGAACTAAACCAACGCACTCCTTTACTTCTAATTGCATCAATCTCTGGAATGAGGCAGGAGATGGAAATACAATCGATAAACTTGGGCACTGCTCAAGGTATAGAAAATCAATCTGTTTGAGGATTTCAGCCATCAAGGAGCCATGTTTCCAGACTCCTCTCAGGTTGTGTAACTTTATCAGCTCAAGTTGCTTCAAATTTCCAAGTGACTTAAGAGGTTTTTCCGCGTCTGTTAATCCTCCACAGGGAGTCGCTCCCCCATGTCCAAGAGCATCTTCTGGAAATATCTCCTCGAAGGAACTACACTGCACACCAAGCACTTCTAGATTGGGGAATCCCTGGAGAAGGAAGTCGGAGGGGAAAGCGACATTTTCATTGTGGTAGCATCCCAAAGCCATCCCTCTGAGATTGCTAAAGATGTAATGCTGCGGCAGCATCTCAACATCCTCCCTCGTCAATTCCAATAGCTCCAGGTGAGGAATGACCTGTGGGAATCCGTTTAATTAGGCCACCATCCACCAAAAGTAAAACAAGGCACAGCCATGGTCCAATGACTAAATTGTCCTTCCATTTATTAGAGAAAAGAGGAAAAAGAACCTGCAGGCTTTTGGCTGGTTCTATCATTTAAAAAAAAATCTAGAGCCAGACGAGCAAGAATTGATGACCATTATACAAGGGTTGTATAAATGGGATGTTTTATTTTACTGATATGCCCAATTCAATCAAACCATGTTTCGTGAATTTGGATGAAATAAAGTTACCAGTTGATGATATTCAACTATTTCGATTGTCAACTAATTAAATTCAAATGACAAAGTAAACACACGTGAATTTTCACAGGTTTGTAGAAAAAACTCAAAACAAAATCTATGTTATTTATGTATTAAATAGATGTATTTCAATAGTAAGATGATGTATTAATATATAGCACTCTTTTCTAAGCAGTTGTTATCGTAACTATTTTACCATAAGTCATAAGTAGCGCATGGGTTCACTATTCCATGACGCTGAAAAGAACGTGTTCAAACCGAACCAATAAATGGTTGTTTCTAGCATTATGTACGTTAAAAAACAGAACCTAATTCCGCGTTGGTATATCATTGATATATCACTCAAATTAAGTGTGGTAATTTCGATTAGACATTAGTAACTTCAAAAAGCATTGGTGACCCATCGGAATAAACGTTGGTAGATTATTAAAATAGTTGGGGATCTTGAAAGTACAAAGAAATATTAGTACTTTTCAATATTCACAAGATAAAAAGTTAGCAAGTGACTAAAATCAATTGGAATCTTAATTTGATGAATGTTGGTAACACAATCAAATTAACTTTTGTAATTTTAAATTAAAGATAGTGATTTGAAAGGCATTGTCAACCCCAAAAAAGGCGTTAAAATGTCATAGGAATAAATATTGGTTGATTATTAAAATAGTTCATAAGTTTGGAAATGTTAGTACTTTTCAAAACCTAGCAAGATAAAAACATTGGCAATGAACTAAAATTAGTTTCTATCTTAACGTGACAAAAGTTCATACACCAGTCACATTAAGTTCAGTATATTGAAATAAATTTAGTAATTTCAAATACGTTGGTGAGCCCAAGAATAAATTTTGGTAGATTATTAATGTAGTTGGTAGTTTTGAAAAAAGAATGAAGAAGGTTTGTGCTTTTCAAAGCTTATATTAGCAAATTATATGCTGTACTTGACGGTTATCAACTAGGTTCACAATGTTCGAGTATGGAACTTTGTTCCAAATGAATATAATACTAAAAAAATTTCACTTTTGGTAGACAGGTAGGTCAAATTAAAGTAAATAGGTAAATCCTAACCATGAGGCAAGAGCAGCTCATTAGAAGCATCACTGTCTATGCAAGTTAATTCAATAATATTTTTTTTTTCAAAGTAAAAGCTGGGATCACTAGATTATATACCAAAAGTATGAGCTAGAAATAGTTAACAGTAGTCAATCTTCAAATTTCTAAGCAATTCACAAGTATGTTATGGTGAGCATTAATAAGCAAGAAGTGTGACAATTTTAATTTATTGTAGAAAAATAACAAAGCCCCGATAGCTTTGCATATAAACCAATGAAGATAATGGCAGAGAGCTAGACTCATGGATGGTACCTTTTCAAAAGAAAAGAGTGTAGGCTGGTTTTCGTTGGTGGTTGTACCATGATAGCTTTGGAATTCACAAGCACATGAGAATGACCTTATCTTGTCGCAGTGTCTCACTTGCAACTGCTTAAAGAGTGGCCATGCTGAAATATGACTATTCCGGTGGAAGCTCCTCAGTTTTGGCAAGTCAAGTAATCTTAGTATGGTTAATTGCGGAAAGAAGAGATCACCTGCACTCATACTTACTCCATCTTCCTTTGCGATAATTTTCTCCACCCCACAATCCCATACCAAAAGTTTTTGGAGCTGTGTCATACTTTTTGCCACTGAGCTTGGAAATAAACTTTTGAGACTCTCACACTTGCCAACCTCCACGCATTGTAAGCGTCCAAATGTAAGACCTCCTTGAGGAAGTCCACTCCACACACGTTTCATTTTTGAGAGCCTCATCAAAAGTAATTCTCTCAATTGAAAAGTATTTGTAGAACAAGCTTCGCTAAATTCAAACTCTTGGACTTGAAATACCACTTCTAAGGATCCACAATCAGTCACGGTTATCTTTTCTAGATTTTGAAATCTGGTGAGCATATTATAAGATGAAAATATTGATAAAAGTTTCTCACAATACGCCACTACTAGCGTCTTGAGTTTGCTAAAGGCATTTGAATCAAGATCATCAAGCCATATCTTCTCCATATTATCCATTTGCAAGATCTTCATCGACTCCATATTAGGAAACTCAACCTGTTATTTTTCAATTTAATTAATTAGAACCGATTCTCTATTCCCTCAAAAAAGAGAATACTTTAATTTCAAGAATAAAGAAAATCACAAGACGGACATTATCAAAGAATAGAAAGAAAAGAAGACTAGATATACATTATTTCTTTTTAGAAAATGCCACCTACAAAAATTAATTCTCCTATCATATAATTTAAGGTAGAAAGCAAATTTTTTTTCTAATATATATCAAGCATTATGTTTAAGCGGTAGCATAATCATAGCCTTCTTAGTCAGATAACTATATTCATTTCGTGCATAATTTGTCTCTCATGAAACTCAAATTTGGCCTATCTTAGATTTAGTTCATTACAACACTGGAAACACGGGCGCGTTTGGTAATATTTATGTTAAAAAATTGTTCCCGGAACAGAAATTGTTCCAGGGAATAGAAATAGAAAAAAACTATTTCTGTTTCGGGGAACAATTTTTGAACAGAAGAAGGTGTTTGGTAAACTTGTTCCTAGAATAGAAAAAGAACTATAACATGTTTGGTAAACTTATATAATTATTTTTGTTTCTTTTCATTTTTAATATTTTTATTTTATTTTTCCTTTTTTCTTCATTTTGGCCAACCGCCGGCCTCTCGCCATGGCTGGTGATCGGCCGATGAAGGCCAATGGCCTTGCTAGGGGCCAGCGACGCTCGACCTCACCGGGGGCTAGCGACTCTCTTGCGAGGTCACGGCCCTCGGCGCCGGTCGGCGGCCATGGCTAAGGCGGAGACCGGCCAAAGAAAAAGAAGAAGAAAAGAAAAAGAAGAAAAAATAGGAGAGAGAAAAAAATGTTTCTTGGAAGTGTTTCAGAAACAAGAAACAAGTTTTTATTGTTTCTTGTTTATGTTCCAAATTTGTTCCCGGGAACAAAAAAACAAATTTGGAACAAATACGCAAACAAACGCATTTTTGTTCTTTTTTTGTTCCCGGAACAAAAAAAAAAAAGGAATTGTGTTCATGAACAAAAGAAAAGAACAATTCTTACTTTGCCAAAAAAAAAAAAAGAAAAAGAAAAGAACACAAACAAACGGGGCCACAATAGCCAATATACTGTTCCATTTCTTTGAAGTGTAAACAACAAAACATAAACCAATTCACACAAACCAATGCTTCATGGTTCTTGCACTTCAAAAGTTCTATGACAAAGTATAGACTCAAAGGAAACACATCAAATACTGAAGAAAAGAATCCAACAATTAGATCAAAAGATGGTGAATATAGGTATGTACTGTTTAATTAATGTTGTACGGGATTATGTGATCACTAGTTGATTTGTTTCTTTATAAGTTTGTTATTCGAAATTATCAAGACTGAGGATATTAATCTTGATTTATTTCTATTAATAGTTGAATCACTATTATTAAAGTTGCCTATAAATATAAACCGATTAAATATTTTTCTTTAGTTATAATGATGAATTGATTTGAATCATTTGATAACTAAGTTTGCCTATTTGACATATCTCTTTCCCCACCTGAATTAGAATTTCTATCTCTTTTATCTCTCTTTTGTTTCTCCATCTTTTTCTTATTATCTAATTTTCCTCCACTTTCAATGAATCTAAACCTAACTTAAAAATAGGAAATTAACTTCTCATTTTTTTCTGACAGATAAAAAAGAAAATAATAGAAAAATATTCAAATTGTATTTTTTGCTTCGAACCGCGAAAGATATACTGGAGTTTTTTATTCATCTGAAGTAAAAGGAAATATAATAAAAAAGACAATAAAAGAAAATGAAAGAATACAAAAGAATAAGGTAATCAAATATGAAATATAGAATAGTCGAGTAGTTTAATACAATAGAAATGAATACATTGATTTTCTCAACTCACGAACAAGATCCAAGAATAAGATTAGTTGATCGACCAAGAGGAGGAAGTCTGTGGATCAAGCGATATCGGGAGAAAGGATCCCTTTCTCCTTGAAAAATTCTTTCAAAAATTTATCTATCGATTGATGATTCATATTGATGATTCATAGGGTAATTCAAGGTTCGGGTGCTTATTAAAAATAGGAACAAATAACCGAATTGATTTCATGGATTTACCTAGTTCGGGTTATGGACCAAGAAAGGTTTTTTTTTTTTTTTTTTTTTTTTTTTTATCTTCGAAACCCATTAGAATTAAAGAGGGGGCCGTGTACGAGAAGTCAAATCATATATAAATAAATGATCGAATCCTCAAACGCCCTGAAAATGCCATGAGGTGTTCGGAAATGGTTGAAGTAGTTGAATAGGAGGATCACTATGACTATAGCCCTTGGTAAATTTACCAAAGACGAAAATGATTTATTTGATATTATGGATGACTGGTTACGTAGAGACCGTTTCGTTTTTGTAGGTTGGTCCGGTCTATTACTCTTTCCTTGTGCCTATTTCGCCTTAGGTGGTTGGTTCACAGGTACAACCTTTGTAACTTCATGGTATATCATGCTTTCGTTCCACGTTAGTTGGTTTTGGATATAAATATGTTCTTCATCAATTGGTCATTAAACTAGATCTTTTCAACATTAAGGGGTATCATAACTTCGCTTTAAATAGGTATTATCGCTGTGCAGCTATTCTAGACCAAGGGCCAACTCTATGGTACTTATTTTAGATGCTATACTTGCATTTCTAATCTGATATGCTCATGAAGATATATGGCATTCATGCCTATTAAAACTTTAGCCGCCATGCTTGCTGATTTGTAGCCACTCCATGTTTGGTAAATTTTCTCTTTGAATAATGTTGCAATATTTATTAACTTTGATATAACGAAATTTGAAAAGAGTAGGGCTTACCAAGGTTATTATGTTGATTGGTATGACAATTATTATTATTATGATTATCGTGCTATTCTAATAATGTTGACAGTCAAGAGTAATCCAACTATTGCTGTGACTATTGTTGTGATTGTGATTATCATAAATCCTTAACAGTCTTGAAGAGGTTAAACAAATTTTAGTGGTATGAGAAAATATTTCAACAATTTTAGTGAGAATTGAATAGATTCAATCAAAAACTATAAGGAAGACAAGAAAACAGTCCAAAATTAGTTCTTTATTGAGCAAAACAACATGAATAAATGCTCTCAATGTCTTTAAGAGTTAAATAAGGACTATGCTTGTGGGAATAGTGAAGTGAGTGGAGTAAAATTCTAGTAACTAATCTGGATGAATTTATAGAAACACCTTCTGAAATTTAGTAAAATCTAGAATGCAATTTCTCCTATTTATCATTCATAGAATTACAAATTCGTGATGCTAAAATTTGTACTGAAATACTTAGTATATAGCCTTATACTTCCTAGGTGCATATCCAAATCTTCCTTTTGTAAAGATTGATATATGACATGATTCTTCAATCACCTTGTTGTTTATTTGTCTTATTTATGCTTGCTTAGTTTGAACTCTTGTTTTTCTTTTGGTAAGGAAATCTTGTTGTAATTACTTAGGGATAAGTGCATTGGAAGTTCTAAAATTTGTCATGAAAATGCAATTAAGTTCTAAAACTTTCAAAAAGTGCAATTAAGTCTTAGAACTTGTCACAAAGTGTAATCAAGTCCTAAAACTTATCAAAGAGGTTCAATCTAAGTCATTCCATTGATTGCACTTTGGAAATTTTTAAAACTCAGTTACACTTTGGAGACAAGTTTTGGGACTTTATTGAACATTTTGAAAGTTTTAGGACTTGATTGAACTTTCGTGACAAGTTTTAGGACTTCATTGCACTTTTTGAAAGTTTTAGGACTCAATTGCATTTTCATAATAAGTTTTAGGACTTCTAATGCACTTATCTCAATTTTATTATATCGGCCAAGATACTAATTTTCTTCAGTTTTGATGATGAAGTCAATGACTAATGAGTTTGCCTATTTAGTGTTTCTTCTTCCTTGCCTAATTTGGCATCTCTCTCTCTCTCTCTCTCTCTCTCTCTCTCTCTCTCTCTCTCTCTCGTTTTTCCCTAGTTTATTGCTATTTGATTTTTCCTTTGAATTTTATGATTCTGAACCAACCTAGCTATGCAATTTCATTCTATATTATTAGTTGCTAACATATGTATCATACACCTAGTAAGAAGCTCCTCAAATTTTTGTGATAGTGAATGACAGTAATTCAATGTCAGTGCAATTGAACTATTTAAATATATTGCATGTAGCAAAGAAAATATTGGCTTGTGTGGAGCTACGGATGCAGATTTGTTGAGTCCATGATTCCAATTTTACACTAAAGCTCCTTTGATTATCATTTGATTAAGCTAACTAGGTTTCACCCGAAAGTGAAAAATATTATGTCAACTACTTGTAGTTTTCATCATAATCAAGAAATAAAGGTGCGTTGAAAGTATTAATCTTATATTTGAAATGTAGTCAAGTTCTAGACCTTTCAATTGGTTTACTTAAGTTTTAAATACTTTTGAAAAAGTATAATCAAGTTCTTTTACAATACAATAACTTAGATTGCTTATGTGGCAACCTCAAATTGCATTTGTTTATATTAATTTATGACTTAATTACACCAATTGAAAGGTTCGTGACTCGATTACTTTTTGATAAAGGTTTAAGAGTTCATTGCACCAACTGAAAAATTTATGATCTGATTGCATTTCATAAATACGTTTTAGGACCTATGGAATGATGTTCCCATCACAATATTTACAATTGACTTCAGGAATAGTGACAAAATGACCCCTAAAACTTATTCTGGTTTGGCATGTTTAAGAACTAAAACCATTTTTTTTCCTTTATTAGTAAAACTTGTTACGGTTTAGCATTTGAGTCTTTCCATTGCTCAAATTAGTTTTAGGAGGACGGCAAGTATATATGGCATTTTTCCTCGAATTTTCCTTTTTCTAATGGTAAAAAATGTGGTGCTAATGTGGTGATGCCACATTAAAAAAGGTGATGAAAATTTTAAAAGTACATATAAGAAAACAAGGTGGGAGAGGGGGTGGTTCTCAGGGCTTTTGCAAACGCGAGGGCAACAACCGTCCCCTGAGTCTTGGCTAGGGTGCTCGGCTTCCTCGCTAGGTCACCAACAGTTGCCAAACTTGGCTTCTCGCCACCACGTGAGTGAGCACACTTGCCCTCACCAAATTGGCAAGGGTGGTGACAGGCCATTGCTTGCTCATAGTGAGGGCTAGCCCTTGCCTTAGGCCCTAAATGGTTTGTAAGCCCTCATCGGCAGGAAGGGCTGCAGTAGTGGCGCTCCCAATGTAGCTATTCCCTTGTCGACTGGCGATCTCTCCTAGGACCTTTCTTATTTCCTTATTCATATTAGTGCTGATTATTTCTTCTAATTTTTACTCTCTTTTTTTAAATTTTTTTTTTTAAAATTTTTCATTGTGCCAATAGTGAAATATCTCCCTTTGTGATTGAGGAAGCTCCATCACCATGTAAAAGGACATGCAGGACTGAAAATATGATAAAAATGCAGAATTTCTCTACAAAAAAAGGACAAATTTAACAAGTCTTGAAATGCATCAATTGTGCAGATTTTAGAACTTCAATGCCAAACCAACACAAGTTTTAGAACTTGTAGTGTCATAAACCCTTGATCTTGCGTTAAACAATATTTAAGTTGAGCTGACATCTTTAGTGTTGTCTAGACTCTAGATTAATTAAAAGTTGTTAATTGATGCTTGGCCTCTCGTTAATATTTTCGTACTTTAGCTACAATGTAGTGTAAGACTTGAAAGAGAAAGAAAGAAATATAAAGGTTTTGAGATGTTTCTTATTTGAGGTAAAGGTTTGTAAAAGAAAATGATAAGTTATCATAAGTGACCCTACAGACCCTTACATTGTCTTAGGTCAAACCATCAGGACAACAAATTAGATATGCCATTAAAGAAGAATGAGTGCAAACCTTTTCAACAAGTAAAAGCGGTTGATGAGTTGGAACGCTACCCTCTAATTTTCCACAACTGACATCTCCGAGAATCACCTTCACAGCTTTACAATCATCAACAGTGAACTCTTTCAATGAGGGCCACTCTGAAATATGCTTCCCTTGGCAGAAACTTATTAGTTTTGGCATGTTGTGAAGATATAGAGTGACAAGTTGAAGAATTACAATTTTGTCAGCTGCTTCTTTAGGTTCCTCCTCTACTTTGGCAACAATGTACTCTATCTCTCCACAACCACCGAGACCCAGATATTGGAGTTGTCCTAGACTTTTTGCCATAGACATTGTAAAAAGGTTTCTCAAACGTTGGCATTTCTCAACTGTCAAGGACTCCATACAGTGAAGTAGCCTCTTCCACATGGATGATGGAATCACATTCATTAGGTTGTGACACTGCTTCACCTTAAGAACCTTTAGATGACAAAAGGATTCCACATGGATTTTATCATTCCATATTTCTTTTTGTTGAACTCCCTCAACATGTAGCTCTTCTAACTTTGGAAATGCAAGCTACAAATGTACAGAGGTAAATGAAAAATATGCAAAACACCTTAGGGTCAAAGCACTAAAAACAAAGAAAAATAACAGATAAGATAAATTGGGATACCTTCTCATCAAATAGAGGATGTAAACCATCACCAGCACAACTCTCTGAACTAAAGGAAACCAAACTCTTAAGGTCATCAAGCTTGAGCTTGGTTAAATGAGGGAACTTGAATGTCTCTACGGTTTTTTCTTTTCCTTCTTCTATCGCAATTATGCCTTGCAAATTATTGCAACAAGAAACATCAAGCACTACAAGTTCATGAAGAGTTTTGGCCGTGGCACTTAAGAAGAGATATGACAAACTATGACAATGCCTCACGTTCACTTCCATGAGATTAGGAAATGCCAAGGTTACTTTGCATTCACTCTTCAAAATGTCTCTCAGCCTTGGTAGATTCAGCAACTCCACTTTTTTTAATGCAGAGAGGACCAATGGCTTTTGCCTTCTCTTAGCCTTGAGACTTACCGGTTCAAATAATGCCTCCAAGGAGGGACACTTGACCACCTTAATTTCATACAGGCTCTGCAACCTATTGATTAAATTTGATGGAAAAACATGTGATAGATTTTCACAAAGTTCAAGAGTGAGGGATGCGAGTTTACAGAAGGACTGTCCGTTGAATTGATTGTGCCATATCCTCTTTAATTCGCACATGGACGAAAGTTTCAATTCCTCCAAGCTTGGAAAAAGAACCTGCGTGAAAACCTCGTATATGTTGAATAACTGAAGTTTTTGGTATGGAATTTCTTATGCCGATAATTTCATGGCATCTTTGGGAATGAACAACATCATGAGTTAGTTCTTGCATCGTGAATTGCTAAACTTTTGGTACAGAATAATGATCTAGTTCATAAGAAATTGCTTCACTTACCAGAACTAGAAGAATGCTAAATAAATAAATAAAAAATACTATAGATGCTTACTTACCTTTTCATTGAAGAAGACAGGCAAGGACAAGTTAGAGTTGACACGACCAAACGGTTTTTGTAAACCTGCGTCAGCTGTTATCGACTGTTGCTTTCCTTCGAATGAAGAGAATGCCATCATTTTAGGGCATCCAGATATTGTCAATCTTGTTAAGGTTGGACAGTGAATACGGTACGTCCCATAAGAGAATGTCCTAAGATTTGGCAATTCCTCAAGAGATAAAGAGGATAATAGAGGGAACTCTAGAGTGTCGATGGATGCATCTTCCTTTGATTCTTCTTCTCGCACATATATAATTTCCTCCAATAGTTTACATCTCACTATTTCTATTTTTTTTATTTGTTGGAGTGCTTTAGCCATGGAAGAAGAAAAAATAAACCTCAAGTTCTCACAGTTTTGCACCTTCAGTACCCTCAAGTTTCGGAAACCCAATGCTCTTCTTGGATTCTTGTTCCATATATGTCCCAACCTTGATAAGTCACTCAAGGTTAATGTTGTCAATCGCGATAGAATCTCAACATCCCCAACGGTTGTCAATCCTTCAAGGTCGAATACTTCTTGTATTAACTGACATCTTTCAATGGTTATGGCTTCCAAATTCTGTAGCTTTGTCACCAAATTCGATGGGAAGATGCTCAAGAGGAACGCGCAATCTTCTACCTTCAAAAATTTTAGGTTACTCACATTTGAAGGAAATTGAGAATTCCATATCCTTTTCAATTTGGGAAGTTCAGATAGCATCAAGGACTCCAATGAGGGCAATGAAACCTTAAAAAGTAAGGAGAAACACGTTACAAAGGCATATGCATTGATTTTTCTATAACTGCAAGGAGTGGAAAACACCACATAATCTCACAATGCTTATAACTAAAAGCTATGAACACTCGTTGTCTATGAAAAATTAATAAACGAAATAATCTCAACATAATAGATTTGAAGATGACGGAAAAAAAGGTTGAGTAGTGATTTTAGAATTTTACCTTTTTCTTCTCTAAATTTTATCAACTTTTACACTTGACTTATCATTTACCTTATTGTCTATTGGGGCTCTATTATATATATGGCGAGGGGGAAGTTATAATACCTGAGTTATTGAGGCTATTGAATTTACGCTCACATTTTGTGCTTTCTAGATTTTACAAATTAATGGCATAGACTCAATTAATTCTTGTTAGTTGTTAAATGTGGTCTTATATAATATTTTAAACGACTATGTAGAAAAAAGCTCAATTATTTACACCAAATGGTCATGAACTAACAACATATTAAGTTAAAGAAAGACATAGAACAACATTATAATATTTTAAACGACTATGTAGAAAAAAGCTCAATTATTTACACCAAATGGTCATGAACTAACAACATATTAAGTTAAAGAAAGACATAGAACAACATTAAAAATAAAAGTGAAGATTATTTAAAGGGCTTGTAGTTGACAAACCGATAAAAACTATACTTATAATTGATTAAAAGGTGTAATGTGAGTCTGGAATTTTTCTTCAAATTATCCCCCCCAAATTGCCTTATCAAAAGACTGAAAGTAAAAAGTAATTATAAATTTATGAAGTAGTCAGAAAAATTTGTTGTCCCCGTGCATAATATGGGCTCAAATTCTCGTATATTTGTAATGCATAAGTCGTACCAAAGTCAAAAAGGGCTTCATCAATTTAAGATCCATGGTTGGCCATAACATCCATGAGCTCGTCGCAACAGCACCATATGGGCATCAAAGTCAATTTTTGCAATGGGTTTAATTCTACCTACATAAGAACCTAAGATATGCCCTTTCTTGTCATGAAAAGATTAATTTATGTGGAAAGTTAGTCATGTAGCCAAGAAAAAGAGTTACTTAATTTGATAAACAATTTTAGTCGAGCATCATGCTTTGCGGGTTGGGGCACATGATAAAAATAATCTGAAAAGGGGTTTCCATTTTTTAATTTATATTGACAGAACAATTAAAGCAATTGCTAAATCAAAACGATAGTGCACAAATGAATGTTAGATGTGTTTCTAATTAATATTATCAAGCAATATTTTATTACAAAAAGAAATTTTTAAACATGGGCAGCGCACATAGATTCTATTAATAATATTAGAAAAGTTGTTCGAACAAAGATTAGTGATAGATTTGATCACAATAAAAAGTTCCATGGCTTACAAAAATTAGAAAAAAAAATAATTATTCCCCTAACATCCCATTCATGTCCCAAGGTTATAAAAGCAATTTGGACTATCGAATATTATATTTAATTTTTCATTTGTAATCACATAATAGTTCCGTCATTTAACAAATAAGAGTATAATGGAGCTTTGTGTCGAACCACAATTCCACAAAGGTCCATTTACCCACCACAGCTCTTTACAATGTCAATCATTTAGGGAAGAAAAAAGCAACTTAATAGTCTCGACTACTCTAATGCTGATGTTCTTACGATTAAAATTGAAAATTAATAACTAGTAATTTGGATGTTGTATGACACATAGTCAAGGTAGTTAAATTCACCTATTAAATTTTTTTTGTTAGTTCTTTCTTTCACTTTGATCAATCGGGTCTAATAGAATTCTACGTTTGTCCATTGATTATTAAATGAGGTCATAAAAATTATATAGGTCCTATATACCTCCTTCAATTTATGATTATATCCATAAATGTTTGTGAATTCATATTCAATTTTACCATTAAGCAATGATAAAATTCAAAATTATTCAAAAAATCTATGCATCGTACGGTGCTTTTTAACTATGTTGATAACATAACAAAAAGTGAGATGTAATTAACCGATGTATAAATGTTTTAATGTATTCAAATATCACATAGCAATTCCATTTTGCAAAATTAAATTATTGTTTGTTGTAATTTTCTGGAAGGCAAAATCTCATAAATGAATTTTTTATTTAATTTTTCTACATCCTATTATCCTCTCACATATCCATGCACTAAATCTCAAAAAACAAATTATATACCTGTTGCACATTGAAGAAATCGACTAATTGGTCCGCAGTTTCATAGAAGCTCGTCATATTTGGCAACTTTTGTAATGTCAACCTACGCAAATTGCATGACCTCACTTCAGTATCATCTATTTCATCTCCATCTTCATTTGTCTCGGCATTTGCAAGAATTTGCTGCATCAAACAGCACCTGCTTATTTCAATCTCTACGAGCTGCAATATTATTCTCTTCATGGAGAAAGGAAACAAATGTTTGATTTCACCGCAGTTATCCACTTTCACAATCTTTAATTTGCTGAAGGATTCTAGGGCAAGAGAACCGTGACAAATCTTCTTCAAGTTCAAATTCTCGAGAAACAAAGATTCCAATTTAGTAAATGTAGTGCAATGGACATTCTCCGTGGAGCAAACAACATACTGAAATGAGGGGCTATTTTGTACGTGAAGATGCTTTAATTCCCGAAATCCTTCAATGCACAGATCGTGAATGCTATCATTGTCATCTTGCAATCCATCCAAGTAGAGATCTTGTGTTCTCTGCAAACATTTCTGCACCCGCTCTTCAAGAAGAAGAATGCTTGAATCTAGCTTTAGCTTTAAAGTTCTGGATTCTTTGTGTTTGCCTAACCAATCCCAAACATCCCCAATATGAATTTTATACTTGTTCAGTTTCACAAATGGCAGGTATCTTGAGAGATTGGCGGGATGAGGAATGGCGATGGACAAAGCACTCAGATTCTTCATGCTCTTCAACTCAGCCAGACTAGCATTGCTTCGGGGTGCTTCATCCTCGGCCTCCCACTGATCAAAACTATCTTCCATATACAGTTCTTCTAAATTAACCAAGCTTTCAAGCACGCCAGGTTCGATAACTTTGAGCTCGAGCAACTTGTCAAGTCCAAAAATCTCAATCCTATTAGTCCACCTATTTCCTTGGGCAACTGAGTGATTGTAGACTCTAAGAAACTTAGGAACTGCAATCCTTTCAGCTTTCCAAGAGCAGTCACATCCTGCAGATGGCAGCCATCAAGACATAGCGACTTGAGGTTTTCAAGGAACTCAATTGACGAAGGTAGAGAGGTCAAATATAAGCCAGTAATGTCCAAGACTTGGAGCTTCTCCATAGATTCGAAAAATGAATTGGGAATCTTGAGAGATGGGTTGTGTTCGCATAAGAGAAGAATCCTCAAGCTTGGGCAGTCCAAATTTTCCGGAATCTCATCAATGCCAACAAAATTGAAGGATATTGCGGTGCATTTTCTGAGCTCATCCTTTGACCATTTTTTAAACCCATAATCCTTCTTCCCAACCAAGGCATACCAATCCGTTGAAGAAATAGTGATGGCCACGTCTACAAATTTGTCATGCATTCTGAACACTTCCATATCATCACTATCTAGTAACAAAGAAGAGTCCTGTAGGCTACGTAAATCAACAATCAACATATCTCTAGCATTTTCAATGGTCGTGCTGAAATTCCTAAATAAATCCAAACCCATGCAATAGACAAGGGTATCCCTCAAGAAACTTCTCCCAGAGTCTAGAGCACAAACCAAGAACAATGATATGATCCTCTCTTCTTTTAAGTCATTGTAATTTAGTTCCACAATTGATTTTACATCCAACCCTTCTATATGGGTCAAAGACTTCCTCCATTCAGCCAAATCTCCGTGCTTCAACCTCTTTGCCAATGGAACAATCAAAAGTGGCAAGCCTCCACTATTCTTGATCACTCCATCTACCAAGGGTTTAATCTCCGGATCGTTAACTCTGTGCCCCACTTTCCTTTCAAAAAGTCTTCGTGCTTCTCCATACTCTAACTCTTTGAGTCGGAATTCTTGGTCAGAGCACATGTCAATGAGCAAAACTTGCCGATATCTGGATGTTAGTAATAGTTTGCAACCTCTTACTCTGTTATCTTCTCCGCAAGGGATTCCAACTTCCTTCAAATCTAACCTCTCCCATAAATTATCTAAAATTATGAGAATGTTTTTCTTAGAATCACTCTCTAACCTTTTACACAAGCGGTCTGCTCTTCCACGAGTAGGTTCATCATTCGTTAGCTTTAGGCCTAGGGCATAAGCGATTTCTCCCTGTATTTTTTTTAGATCGGGATTGCGTGATACATTTGCCATGGCAACCACATCGAATAGCTTTTCTTCCTTTACTCGCCTTTCGATGTTCTCCAAAAGCTTGGACTTGCCAACCCCACCTGGTCCATATAGCCCAACCGCACTTATATTGTCATTAGCTATAGCCTTAATTACATCCTTTGCGATTGAAGCCCTCGACTCCAGGATATCTTCATTATTGTAGATGGATCTAGCAACGGAAGTGGTAGCAGCGACAATTCCTGTCGGGGTATTCTCATGGGAGACCTTCTGGAAGGTGCTATCTGTGCTTGTCTTATGTAGTCCCTGAATGACTTTAGTCATCTTCTTCACCTTCCTGCCAATTGGATGGCGCACCATGGGGTTGGGAAGCCATCCACGGAAGCAATCATTTTTTGCACTTTCACCTTGTTTTAACAAGTTTTGTGCTTCCTTAGCCTTATTCTCCACGCTATCCAACCATTTCTTAATATCAGTGTGTATAGATTTTCCGTCATACACAGCTTCATCGACGGAGCTTTGCACCCTTTTCCTCACATTCTCTAGCTTCTCGACTTCATATTTGAGATCTTGGACGGAGCTCTTGTAGCACAACACATATCCAAATTGGCGTCCAATGGGAGCAAATAAGTACTCACCTAGTTTCGACACAAGATTCGATGCAACGGCTGTAGCAAATCCCGCCATAATTTATTCTTTAATGTCTAGAAATTCCTTTTCCCCCCACTTTTGTTTCTTTTGTCGTTGCCTCCTATGATTAATTTGCTTAAACAAATCTGTGCAAAGGAAAGAGAACAGAACAGAACTAATCACTTGCGATGTATGAAAAGAAAGGAATGGCAAAGTGATAAAAGAATGTGAACAACGAAACAAAACCAAAGACGAGAGAGAGAGAGAGAGAGAGAGAGAGAGAGAGAGAGGGGGGGAGAGAGAGAGAGAGAGAACAGTAGTGCATGCAAGAAGAAAAAAGAAAAACGTACAGTTACTGCTCTCGGTGCACCCAAGCGAGCAACATGGTCCACGTGGACAATTTGCAAATGATCGTACGTGGATAAGCAGCACGTTATTGGTCTAACACGCACAATCGAAGGCCAATTCTTTCCTTTTCTATCTCTGCTGTCCTAGTTTTCTTTACTATATGATTCTTGAAAATGAGGATGACTCTCCATTACAATTCCACGCTCTTAAAGTGTTTCCGAGAGAAACTTCAGGTGTGTTCCAATTTAAATCCAAAGCATGAGGAGGAACATTACATGCATATTATTATCGATGCTTTTAAGTATTGACAGTTAGAATTGTTCAGAACTATTTCTCATTATTTTATTTTAAAGCTTAAAAACATTTCTTTCATTTTCAGGACTTTGCAGGAAAGCAAGTAGTACTTTTTAAACAAATAGTGAACAAATAACATTTGACAGCTTTCTTACCTTTCACCAAAAAAAATAACATTAGACAGCTTCTTTCACCAAAAAAAAAAAAAAAAAAAAAGACATTTGACAGCTCGTACATATTCGGATGTTTGTACCATCCACCGTCTGGACTTGAATATAAAAATAGCGGGTGCTCCTGACCCTCACCACTTCTCTGAGTGGGCCCACTTTTCAAATATTGGGTGGTCCGGGAACTCGCCACGTGTCTAGGTGAGCTCATTTTTCAGATTTCTCTCCCATCTGCTTATTTCACGTCTAATTTCGAAACACCATTAACGGCGTGCAACGATTTTTTCATGTTTCAATGCAGTTGGGAGACCATTTGCGGGTCTCAAGAGCCGCCGAAGATGAAGAAGTCGGAGGCCTTCGCCACCCGTTCCCTGCCCCACCAACCGGCAGCCGAGCCCAGCAGTGGGCTGTTTTCCAGATCCAGATCCGGACGAGCGGTTCGCGAGCGACGCCGACGCTCGTCCATGGCCGTTGTCGGCGTCCTTCGGCAGGCAGATCTGGTCGGAGGAGGTTGTGGAGCTCCTGGAGGAGTCACGGGAGGAGGTGGAGTCTGAGGTGGGGAGGAGGCGAGGAGGAGGCGAGGAAGGTTCGGACCATGGATAGGCGGGGGGGAGAGCTGGAGGGGAAGGAGCTAGCCCTTGTAGAAGAGCTCGTAGGCGACGCAGAGGGTGGACAGGGAGCGGGGGAGAGAGAGATGGTGAACTCGAAGTCGGAGGCGGAGGAGGACGAGAAGGAGTGGGAAGGCGACGAGGGGAGGGTGTGGGAGATTAGGGTTTTGTCTCTTCTCTTCCCCATGGTTGATGCTTGATGAAGACGATGAGCTTTGGGTTAAGCGTTCCACAGAGAGAGAGAGAGAGAGAGAGAGAGAGAGAGAGAGAGAGAGAGAGAGAGAGAGAAGTGGCTGACGTGGAGGTCCAGGATCACTTATTAATATTTTCATCGTGAAGGATTACAATCAATTCTTAGGGCACGGCACATGCCCTGTCTCCTATAAATTTAAAGAGAATCTTTCTACACTGACTATCTCTTAATGTGGGAAATTCTAAATTGAATGATAACATTGCACCGAATAAAAGTTTAGACATTGTGACTTTGTATTAATTAAAAATAAATAAATAAAAATAAAGCGGGGTATTTCTGTCACCTCCTCTTGAATTTGATACATATCTTTTTATTATCAATTGGCGAAAGTATTAATTTATTATTAGAAATAAGGTCAATCACCAGTTCATCCTACTTTTTTCTCTCTAATCTTTTCTCTTCACCTTTTATGTATTATTAATTGACTAAAATATCCTTCTATGTGTGAAGATCAATTAATGTTTCGCTAATCATAACTTTCATTTTTAGCTATCATCTCTTTAAATTATGATGAATTAAATTTTTTAGTACTTTTAAGTTGGTAAGTTTGGTCCATAAATATTACCTTGATTAGATTTTAATTTTTTAGTGTAACTATTTTATCCATCTTAATAGTAATAGGACAATGCGAGGCGGTCTTTACAAAATGCAAACTCGGCGGTCTTTACAATATGCAAACTCTCTCTCTCTCTCTCACTCACTCATGCACCATAGATACTCATGTTCAGTGTTTATCAACAAACAACTTGCAAATTAAGAAAATTATTAGTTGAGATATTTGTAATAGTAGGGGGGAAGTGATGAGGACATAAATCATGTGGTTATGTCCAACTTGCCCAGATAAATATTTGCAAATGACCATTGAATAAAGACAAACCAAACAAGGCAACCAAAAATACACAACTCACAATTAAGAAATTGATTAGTTGAGAAATATTGTGTAACGTCAGAGGGAAATGACAAAGACGAACAGTTATCACTAGCTATCTTGATCTCCCTGAAGACATGTTCCAGCCCTAGCCCAGACGGAGTTAGTCGTTTCTGACTAGTCAATGCCTCAAATGGCGATGACTTTAAATTCTTTTTTTCCTTCTTTCTTTCTTCATTCTCAATGGGTCGAGAGAGATGACACTTCTTCTTTTTCTAGTTGATCATGCTATGTGAGACTTGGACATAGCACGTTATCAACAAAGGGAATTTGGGTTCAATGGCCAAGATGGGGTTGGAGTGTCATTTGAAGTTGTCATGTAACTGACAGGCCAAATCGAGCAAATGATTGTGAGTTGTGTAATTCTCACTGTCTTTTGTTTTTGTGTTTGCATTTCTTTGCGAATTGAAAGGAAGAAAGAGAAGGAAAATGTGACATTTACTTTTGGTTATGTACTTTTTTCTTCTTCTTCTCTCTTTGATAAAAATCATGTTGCTTTAAGCTTAAAATCATCGATTATTATTCTATTACTATTTTGAAAATAGAAAACGTCACATCAGGAGACCACGTAAATTTAAATTCACCGATTTGAACATAGCACATGATTGAAGGTAAAAACGATTATGAGTCGACGTTATATTAAAATCCGAAGTGCATAGAAGCGAACTCCTCTGCATCTTCTGAAACTCTTATAGTCTGTTGGGTCATTTTCCTTCTCTCAACCGCCATTGCGAACCATGTTCTATGGAGAAAATGATCATAACGTCGGCCACCAAAGTCGAAAAGAGCACCGAGAGCAACGTGGTGGCGTGCATGGCCACCACAACCCGACACACGCCCTTCCCCCCTGTCGTCTTCTAGTGTTTGTTTTTTTCTTTTCTCTTTGACAGAATTATTTTTATTTTGAGATTAATATTATTAAATTTACTTTTTTTACATAATAATGAAAAGTGCCACGTCAACTTCCATGGAAGCGGCGTTTGCCACGTCCGTTGGCACGTAGGTTCATTTGGATGGTAAAAATAACAGTAGGCCATCTCTGCCCTTAATTAAGAGGAAGTGGTTTTTTAAAATTGGGATCATTTTTCCCCCTTTGATGTTATACAAAATTTACAGAGTCAGAATTTTCATCTAAGGAACCTTTTTCGTTCCATAAACCGAAAATAATTTTTTTGATTTTTTCTTGTGAAATATTCCTTTTTAATTTAAAAATTGGAGTACCTTACTTTTAAAGTTGACGAATCAATATGAATGCATGTAAATTACCGAATTGATGTACATTTGGACTTATCAAATACTTTTTGACAGCATTTTTTAGGAAGAGAAATATGAAAATTCGTATTTATGGTTCCTAAAAGTTGACAAATCTGTTACAATCAAATGTGGAAAAAACCATAATTTTGCGAAACATTTCGAAAATATATGCGGCACCAGCCCTCGATGGATTGGAAACAACTTTCATCAAGAAAGGAGCCATGAGGCATAACCAAGCGAAAACATAAGCGTAAGGGGCCAAGTAATTATATTATCATTGTCATATACTTTTCCTCACACCACTGTCCACAATAAAATAATTTCATTAATTAGTTGCTCTATGTTTGAAAATATCTAGTGACGGCTCATAGTTTGGTGGTCACCTTCCTTAATCCCCCTCCCCCAAAAAAAAAAAAAAAAAAAACAAGGCTTGAGAGTCAGCAATACAAAACAATCTATAGCCCAATGAAGACTTGCTTTTTTGTCTTTGGGATTAGTATATACATGTTGAAGCGTTCCTCTATTAAGTGCACGTGCGAGGTGAAAATAAAAAGTGTCACGTCAAACATTTGGGATAAAAACAGTATTTAATGATTCTCAAAAGAGTTGGTGATGTATCAACTGACAATAGTTACGCGAGAGTGAGAATATCTAGAATACATGCGGGATGAGGGAAAAAAGAAATCCCACACCAAATATATGAAGTGAAAAGGGTCAGAGTAATTGAAAATATGTTATTAATCAATAAATTGTCAAAAAGAGGTATGTATTTATTAGGAGGGAATAGAGTCAACCAAAAGAGTCGATTATGTGCACTAGTCAAAATTAAATAGCATGACGACATCCTTAATAGTTAGGGGTTATCAATCTCGACTCCTCATAATTAAGTTCTATATTTCAAAAAATGCAGCATATTAATGTCTAATTTAAGATCTCATTATTGGTTATTTTAAGAAAAAAGGATATGCGCCTTGTGTATTCATAAAAATTAATGAAATCTATAGGTTCTAAAAACCTGACTTTATCAAAAGAATTTTGTATGATGGTCTCCTCGGTCCTCTTCTTTTTAATTTTTCAAGCATCATTACTCATTAGTGAAGACGAAGCTCACACAAAGCCACCACAAAACCCTCGATCGTTTCATGATGTTTTATTTTAGCATACTAGATTCTCTTTACCACATTTATGGAATATAATAGACTGTCAAAATGTTACATTTATCACAATTTTCAACATTTGTTCCATCATCACTCATTACGTGAGGTAGATAAAGCCGCAACAAGTTGAGCCCTAAAAATTCACGTGACATAATAAAATACAATCATCAAGTCAGGATAACATAAAAGATGAAACACTAGATTTGTTCATCGAGGAAGTTTAGTTAGCATCTCTCTCTCTCTCTCTCTCTCTCTCTCTCTCTCTCTCTAACGTTTATTTCTTGTGAAACCTATTGCTTATTAAAAGGACGATTAAACATATTTTATGTAATAGATATATGAACCAAAGTTGAAGGCCCTTGATTAAATATTATTATCCACCTTTCAAGGAAAAAACAAATCATTTTCAGTCAATCCTTCGGAATCTCATTATAGGTAATGTCTTTGTTTATTAATATAAACATCATAAGCTAAAGTTTTACTTAATGGAAATCATCATAATATTTGTAAAGAATAAAATGGCACAAAAAAAGTAATAAAAAGATCATATATATTTTTATTCATTCAGGAGAAGGATTGAAAAGAAAAAAATATTCTAAAATCGGGACAGTAGTGTAATTATGAAAACTTATAATTAGTACTAAAAGACTGATTTGACTTTGTTGGAAAATTGAGAGACTAGATTGAGCAAGTTAAAAATTTAGGGATTATATTAAATGGGAGAATTACCAAAAAGGTCCTAAACATATTACGATTGTGCTAATTCAGTCATATTTTTTTATAGCTAATTTAGTCATAAACCTTTTACAATTGTGCAAGTTTAGTCCATCTGACTAAAATTGGCTGGCCGGCACTAACGTGGATACTGGCCGTCCGACGAAAGCCGACATGACAATTTTTTAATTTTCTTTTTCGAATTTTTAAATATTTTTGAATTTTTGAATTCCTTTTTCTTTTCTTTTTCCACCTTCTCCTTCCTCTGCGCCAGCCAGAGGCGAGGGCCGGCGAGGTTAGTCTCGTTGGCTAGTGGTGAGGCTTGTTCCCTCCGGCCACCGGCGAAGGCAAGCCTTGCCCAACAATGGTGAGGCCGTCGCCAGATCTGGCGAGGCTATGCCTCTCCCGGTCATGGCAAGGTCGAGCCCCATCGTCCCTGGGCAAGGAGCCTCGAGGGTCGACCTCACAAGTGGTCGATGTCGCCAAATTTGGCAAGGCTCGGCCTTGCCCAGCCATGGCGAGGTCGAGCCTTGCCGTCCCCGGGCGCGAGCCTCACCGGCCACCGGCGAGGTCGACCCTCGCCTTGGATTTGGAGAGACTTGGCCCCGAGCCATGGCATGGGTCAACCTCACCGATCTTGCCGGTGAGCTCGGCCCTTGCCATGGCTGGGCGAGGCCAACCCTTGCCAAATGGGCGAGGCTCGCCCGGCCGATGGCTAGATTGGTCTTGCCATTGGCCGGCAAGGGTAGCCTTGCTGGTGCCCACCGGCCCTCACCTCTAGCCAGGGCCTACCAGCCAGAGGAAGGAGAAGGTGGGAAAAAGAAAGAATTCAAAAATTCAAAAAATATTTAAAAATTCGAAAAAAAAAATATTTAAAAATTGCCATGTCGGCTTTCGCTAGACGGGCCGGGTGTCCACGTCAACGCCGACCGGCCAATTTTGACCGGATGGACTAAACCGACATAATTGTAAAATGTTTAGGACTAAATTGGCCCAAAAAAAGTTTAGGATTGAATTGGCTTAATTGCAATAGGTTTAGGACTTTTTTGGTAATTCTCCCTATATTAAACATTTAGGAATAATTCAAAGATCACATTGAACGAATTAAAAATCCAATGATAACATTACAAGTTGGATCAAAGATTATGGACTACTGTTATTTTCCCTCTTGAAAATATTATGTGTTAATTCACATGTAATAATTTTATGCTTTAAAGGATTTTAGGTGTTCTGCAATTAGTAAATATTAATTTTTTCCCCTATCAATTGTAATAGGCTGGATCATCTAAATGCCTGTGAATAGAGAGACTTGCTATTTTTCCAAGTTCACCCTATCATTTCCAAATCACAAATTACACCAGCAACAAGAAGATGGTTATACATACAACTACCATTTTACATATATTAAGCTAAGAGAGACAAATATCGGTGCCTCTGCAATGAGTTTATGTTGCAATTATCTGACCCATTTTTTTCTTCTTCCTTTTCCTCCTGTTGTGCTTTTATGCTTTTTAGGGTTCAATCAATAGAACCAGATTACAAAACAAAGGGTGAAAATGAAACAAGCGCTAATAGCACACTAAAAGTAGATGTATAATAACACACATACCAGGAGTGGCTTCACTGACTTGTCTGCAAAGATGGATGAAGAGGAATGCACTCCAAAACCAGTCCTGATAACATCAGAATATAAGTGGACAAATTAGCAAAACGCAAGATCAAGTGGACAGTGTTGGGGAAGAAAACAGCAGGGAACTGAAGATTCGTTGATGAGAAAGTGTAATCGTTGAAGATGTTTGGATACCCTTAGCTTCGACTTAGAACGACTAGAGGATCAAGGATCGAGGATTCTTTGCTGGGTTCTTGCAATGGGCACGCAGTTGGTTGGCCATTTATATAATGGGCACTCGTGACTACTTTTTGAATCGAGTGAAGTTCATTGTTCATTAACAAAAAATTAATCAATTATTTACAACTTGCAATTAAATAATTGATTAGTTGAGAAATGCAAAATGTCAAAGGGAACTGATGAGGACGGGATTCATCACCTTGGCTTTGTTCCAACTTGCCCAGATAAATAATCGCAAATGACCATTGGACAAAGACAAAGAAAACGAGGGCAATGACCTCAACGTCTTTCTTTATTCTCGTCAATGGCGTGAAAAAACACGGCATTTCTTGTTCTTGTTTTTTTGCTTTCATCGATCACGATCCTAGACGTAGGAAGTTGCTAAGAATAAGCGCTGGGCCCAGTGAACGTGGTGGGTGGGTGGGTGGCAGCGTCACTCGAAGTTCTCACATAAGTGATAGGCCAAATCCAGAAAATAAAAATAAAAATCATGTATTATATAAAACAAGTCAACAATTATGGTGTGGTGTGGTGTGGTCCTTTCAACGAAGACGTTTTCCTCGAACCCTTCTCATCTAATAAGGACAAAGTTTGGATTGGTGAACTCTAATTTACATGAGCAAGCCTTAAGATTCTCTTTTCTCACTTATGATGTGTGGAAAAAGACTAATATTTCTTTTTTCTAAGCTATGAGTGGTACAAGACAAAAACATAACGTAAGGGCTTACGTAATGGTTTCCTCGTCCCCATACACATTTTCTTTATGTTCACAGTAGAATAAATTTATTTATTGAAAACATCCTGCTGGTGGACGCCTTGCCGATGGGATCTTCCATTGTTCTTGAAACAACAAGTCTATTTTATATTACGGTGTGGACTCATGCGAATATTTTGTTAGTTAATTTGGCCCTTTACACAAGTAATAAAATTTCACTTAGATCATTTGAATGCTTGATATTCGGTTAGCAAGGGTTAAAGAATACCGGTTTCTATCGGATAACAGGTCCGCTACCCAGCCGAGTAATAGTTGAATACCTGACTTTGCAGTTCAGATTTAAGTTTCGCCTGCTCAATCTAGCAGGTGTACAACCATATTTTAGAGGCACCCAAATTTTCAATGGTAAAAAAATTAGCCGTTTGAGGTGTTAATAATAGCTGGTTGAGTTTGTTTTCCATATAAATAGGGTAACCCCTTGTCATGGGCATGTGTGTACATAAAAAATACAGAAACTCTCTCGTATTCATTTTGTAAATCAACTTCTTGTGAGATAAAATTTGTTAGAGAAATTCTTTATAGAAGAGTATACCGTGGGTGGAGGAGTAGTGGTTTCATTAAGCCAAGCTTCGTAAAGTAAATCAGTCTTAGGAATGGAGTTAGTGCCAGTTTGGGCTGAACCACTATTAATCGGTTGAGCACTTTCTTCCCTAAACTCTTTATATTCACACACGCCAAATATTTGATATATTGATTGCCATTTAAACATATTTTCAGATATTTTGAACATACACCATCTTTAGAAGCGTGGTATTCAAGAAATTTATCTTTTGCTCTTCATACCTACTCAGATAATAAATTGAGCGATTGTAACATCAATAGAAAAGTTACTAGTGGCTAAAGGACAAGCACCTGGTTTTTATAATGAGCATTACTGACTCCACTTTTTGACTAGAGCAAAGTTGCCAAAGGACAAGCTTCCATGCTCATTGGTCATCAATAACTTGCAATTAAGGAATTTTTTTCAACTGAGGAATTGATTAGTCAAGAAATGTGTGATATTAGAAGGAAATGATGATGAGAGAATTCATCGTTGTGGTTCTCTCCAACTTGCCCGAATATATGATTGCACATGGCCTTCGGACAAAGACAATTAAAACAAGGCAACAACTATGGTGTGGCGTGATCCCTTCAACTAAGACGTTTTCCTCGAACCTTTCGATCTACTATGGACAAGTTTTGATTAATAAGCACTAATTTACATAAGCACGCCACATAATGCCTATTTCTCGCTTACAAATATGTGAAAAGAGACTAGTATTTCTTCTTTTATGCAACGATTAGTACAAGACAAAACATAAACGTAAGGGCCTTTGTAATAATTCATTCATGGCCATACACATTTTCTCATTAGTGTGCACAAGAAAATAAATTTATAAATTAGTTACTCTATTTGAAAATATATAACTAATGGACGGCACGTAGACAGGACCTTCCACTGTGGCTGTAATTGATAAGAAACCTATTTTATTTGATCATGTGGACTCATGTGAAGTTTATGTTAGTCAATTTGGCCCTTTTCACGATTTATGAATTTCACTTTAACCATTTTGAGTGCTTGGCGAGTGATTCCTTCCCTTAAATCCAAAAACGATGAACAAAACACTTGAAAGTCGGCAACACAAACCAATCTATGGGTAATGAAATCTAAATAAAACAGTGAAGATTTTCCGTTTTCTTTTTTGACATTAGTGTAGCGATCTTTTATCAAGTACGCATATCAAGTGAAAAAAAGAAATGCCACATCTGACATTTGGGATGAGAAGTGTTCAATGATTCTTAAAAGAGGATGTCATGCATCAAATGGCAATGGTTGGCCCTAGATTAATGGACTCCCCATGTGAGAGAGAGAGTGTCTACTGCACACGTGAGGTAGGAAATAACGAAAGTCTCACACTAGATATTTTCGTTTGAAAAAGGATTAAAGCATTTGATAATACCTTATTAGCCCATAAGTTTTCAAAAAAATGTGCATCTTTATTAGGAGGAAAGAATGTCAACCAAGAAGAGTGTGTGCTGGCCTAAATTGGATGTCATGATAAAATCCTAAGTATTCCGAGATTATCAGCCTCCACTCTTCATAATTATGTTCTACATTTCAACAAATGCATCAATTTGACTGGCTATGTTAAGACAAATGGACATGTACCTTTTTAATTCATAAGATTTAACGGAAGATAAAGGTTCTAAAAGTCTAATTTTATCAAGAAGATTTTTTTATTATAATCATATCCTTACTCTTTTGTCTTTTATCTTAGTATAATTACTTAGGGAAAATTACCAAAAAAAGTCCTAAATCTATTGTAATTTTTCCAAATCAGCTATCAACCTTTTTTTTTTTTTGTCAATTCAACCCTAAACTTTTTGTAATTTTGCTAATTCAATACATCCGGTCAATTTTGGCTAGTCGATGCTAACATGGAGGCCGGTTAGTGCCGGTCATCGGTCAATCTTTGAAGTGGCAATTTTTAATAATATTTTATTTTTTCGAATTTTCTATTAATTTTGTTTTCATTTTGTTTTCTATTTTTTTTTCCTTTTCTTCCTACTTTTCTTCTTCTCTTCCCCCATAGTAGGCGATGAGGCTCGCCAACCACCGGACAAAGCCTACGGGCCACGAGCAAGGCCGGTGAGGCCTGGCGTCATCCAAATTTGGCCAAAGCCGTCTTGCCCGCAACCCTAAGCCTTGCCCAGTGGCAAGCAAGATTGTGGGGAAGAGAAGAAGAAAAGTAGGAAGAAAAGAAAAAGAAAAATAAAAAAGGAAAGGGTTAATATTTTGAAAAACCCAAAACCGGTACACTTGTGACAAATATACCCTAAACTATTTTTTTGACCACCAAAAACCCCAAATTGATATACCTTTGACAAATTTAGCAAAAACTAGTACACTTGTGACAAATTTACCCTCTGTTAGTTTTCGTTAAATTTTACTGTGAAATTATTAAGTTAAATAACACATGATAATTGACTGGTATACCATTTTGGGATTTTATGTTCCGTTTATCATAGTTTACAATTTTTGTGATTTTTTTTTTGTGGTATTAATCCGATTTAGCAGAGAGTATATTTGTCACAAATTTACCAGTTTGGAATTTTTTGCAGTTGAATAAATTAGTTTGGGGTGAAAAATCCAGTTTAGGGTTTTTTATGGTCGGTCGGGGTAAATTTGTCATAAGTGTACCGGTTTGAGGTTTTTCATGTTAAAAAAAAATAGTTTTGAGTAAATTTGTCACAAGTGTACCAGTTTGGGGTTTTTCAGGGTATTAATCCAAAAGGAAATAAATATTATTAAAAAATTGCCACGTCGGCGTCGCCTCGGCCATGACATCCACATTAGCGTTGGTCAGTCAAAATTGACCGAATGGACTGAATTGATATAATTGCAAAATTTTTAAGACTCAAATGTAAAAAAAAAAAAAAAAAAGGTTTAGGACTGATTTGGAAAGATTGCAATAGGTTTATGATTTTTTTGGTAATTTTCACTAATTACTCGTTAGTGAAGATGGAGCTCACACAAGGCACTAGAAAACCCTCCACTGCTATCATTACATTCTAGTTTCTTCCAATTCATAATAGAATAGACAGTTAAAAAGTTACATTTACCATCTTTAAAATTAGCCATGACTAATCTTTAGTTGCTACATTTATTTACAAGTTATTGCTATTGCCCTGAAATTATACATTTGTAATGGATACATGTTTTCTACAAGTTTGTGTAGGTTGGCATGGGTTAAAGAAGACCTGACCCCGTATGAAAATAGGTATGGATACCAAGCCATTGCTTGACCAACCGATTATTCGGGCAGGTTTGGCCGGATATTTATGTTCCATAGAGAAACCAATGATGGCTTGAACAACCGGGATCAAGAAGAGGATCAAGAGCATCATAGCAGTGGCTATAGCAATGTCACGCTTACCTTGACGATGGCATTGAAAATGCATGCGGCCCCATTATTTAGTTTGATTGGATGTTTCGTTGAGAATGGAGTTATGAAGCATTACCAAGTCAAAAAATCACATTGTATTTGCAACCAAAACTCTAAGGAAGACAAATTGGTCAGGAAAAGTATAAAAAAAGTGCTAAAATTATTGCATTAGTACAAATTCAGTTCTAAACCTTTTAATTTGATCGAATTAGTCCTAAACAATTTTATAATTGTACCAATTTGGTCCATCGGGTCAATTTAGGTTGGAAATTGGTGATGTGGATGCCGGCCATCTTCGTGATATGGTATGTGCTGTCATGGAAATTTTCAATAATATCTTCATATTTTTTTGAAATGTTTTAATTTTTAAAATATATATTTTTTCTTTTTTGCTTTTTTTCCCTCTCCCTCTTTTTTTGCTTTTTCTTTTTGCCAATGGCCATCAAGAGCCACCGGCCCAGCCATGGCCGGTGAGGGATGTCCTCGCACGGGTCACCCTTGTCGGGCGCATGCAATGGTTGGCCTTATTGGGCCGCCCTTAGGCATGGGCGACCATTGGCCATCGAGGCATAGATAGGTGAGGCCCCCTCACCAGATCTTGCGATTGATCGTCACCCAGGGCTAGCGAGCCTCGCCCTCACCTTGGCGAGCCCTAGTGAGGCCAACCCTTGCTCAAGAGGCCTTGAGCAAGGGTTGGCCTCACTAGATCCTGGCGAGGGCCCTCGCCCGATCGCGCCTAGACAAGCGCTTGCCCTCACCCTCGCTTAGGGGCAGCTCAGCAAGGCTAACCATCGCATGCAGCTAGTGAGGGCAACCCAAGTGAGACCAACTGTTGACACCTAAAGTTTGGCGACCCAATCATTTATTTATTGCTAAAGATCAAAATATCAATTTTATTCTCGTGTGAAATTTCAAGTTAGTTGAATATTATTTCCTTATTCACATTGATTGGATGATATATGATCTTGAGTGATTTGGTGCTTATCTTACTTTAATTGTTTTATTTGTCCCAAAAATACAAAAAAGATTGCATTTGCATATCATGTAGGTTAGAATTGATTTCTTAGATAGAATTGCATGATATAATAGTTAGGTACCTTTCTAAATATATTAGCATGCATGTTTAGATGATATATAGGTTAGATAATATCTTGGAATTAAATTGCATGTCAAGATAAATTTCTAAGTTAAGATAGGATTCGGATTAGTCTATTTCTTAATTTAAAATAGATAATATCTCATTTTAGTTAGATTTTTATTATTAGCAAGTTTTAATTACAATTTTTTATAAAAAATACAAAAATATCATGCGCATGTCATATAGAATTAGGTTCATGAAATGCATGTCATTCAGTGATTGTTGCTAGGTCCATTTAATTAGAATTGCATGTAGTTATAATAAGGTCATTGAGTTAAATTGCATAACAAGTAGACTAGATTTTAGTAAACAAAAGAAAATACTAAAAGATTGAGTGATTGTGTGTTAATTAAAAATTATATTTAGGGCTTTTGATGTGAATTTTCAGCTAACACCGCAAATGCTTTCATTGCTACGAGGTAAGTCCCGTAATTTATTTATTGCTTTTGTGGGTGTTAAATTGGTGATTTACGCACCTGCATGATCACTTCACATGTTGGGGAAGCAAATTAAACTCAATTCAAGCTGTCTGCAAAATATTTTTTCAAAAATAAAAGAGAAAGGTACTGAAAGGGCATTAAAAAAATCTAACGTAATCAAATCCTTGAACTCACAATCTCTAGTTCGCAGGAGTAAAGTAAATCTCCCGCTACTTTACTTGGGTTTCTAATCGACCCACCAAAAATAGATTAGTGGTGACTCCTAATTGAAAAATCATTTGCATGTTAAGAACTTGAACCTAAGTCGTGAATTGGTATGGGCTTAGGAGAGCTCGAGCTAAGTTTAGGCTTATTAATATATTAGTCAAATCCTAAGTGGTTCAACCGAGGTCAGGTCGCGACAGCTTGGCAACTCCATTGGGGACTTGAGTTAAAACTCTTAGTGGACTTAGGCCAATTTTCTCTTCTATTTGAAAAAAAATAAAATTTGTTTGGCAGCGAGGATCTCAGGTACGTCCCTAACGTTTATGGTGTTATATGTTCTTGTAGGATGAGAGGTATAAGGGGAAGTGTTTGCTAACATTTGTTTTGCAGGGAGGTGTAGAAATATATGGTTTATTTTCATATATAAAGTGTTGTTTGACATAAACTGTTGTGCATGCCTATGCATTTACACTATACTATTGCACACACAACCTGTTGCAGGACCTAGGCCGCACCAAGATACTTAGGATGGTATTGAGTTGGATACGACTTCTACCACAAGGCCGCATAGTAGAGGTTGCCCAACTCAATCCTGGAAACTTCTTTTTTGGTGTTAAGAATGTTTACCTTTGCCTGCGAGGCTGCACTGCATTGGGGTATCTTTCTTAACTGAGCCGGAGTTAAGAGAACTTGATTTAATACTTGAGGCTATGACTAGTCATCTCACCCTTTTAACTCCACTTTGCTTAGCCATCTAGATAGAAATCAAACCCCACATTTCATGTGCTTGTCTATATGGTTGTTGTCAATTTTTCTTGGTGAAGTAAGTCTTCTATCCCTATACTATGCAATTTACTTACTTTGTCATACTTTTGGTCTGTCCATGACAATCTAGGTCAATCTTTGATTTAATTTCTTTGTCAGTTAGAAATGGAATAATGAAATTCCTATGGAGTGAGTCATTTGAAAAATAACCAAAAAAACTTTGGAGAATTTGTTTTCAATTCATGTCTAGGAAATTTAGTCCTCGCTAGAGTGTCTATTTTTTTTTTCTAGCTCTTTTTAGGAAATTCCCTTCTTGTACAAACGTTTCTTGAATAAATGAAAAAAAAATGAAAAAATTGATTAGATCATTGTCATGGATTGGCTCTCTATTTACACCTCATGCTTACATGTTTCCGTTCATTTGAATAAGGTGATTATGGAGCAATCTCGTTCACCCATCCGTACACGATCGAGAACTATTATGACGGATTAAAACGAGGTGCTGAACCGTATCATTGATATTGACAATGACATGAACAAGTGGATTGTATGCCTCCAAAGTCAAGTCGATGAATTGTCTGCTACTGTAACTTATCTCGTCAAGCAAAAGGTATGTGATGACATAGATACTCTATCTTCAGTGAAAAATTGCGACTCAAAGAAAAGAGCCAAGAGGACTCTTGAACCATCTCATTTTCTTAAGGTAGCCAAATTTGATGCCACCATGAAGAGACTAGTGACATATCTGGAAGGAAGAATTTCTGATTTGGAGGGTTCGCATCACAAGACCAAGGAGAGTGAAGTACTCAAGCACACATGAATCGTGGTCATAAGTAGTTCGCTTCCCCTATTTAATTAGGGGCATATATAGTCGCACCTTCCCCTGTGTGGGAATTTTTATCATTTTTCAGGGATTGGTTTCAACTTCTTCTGTTTCACTTTCTTTTAGTATTTGAATATCACATTTTTCGTTCTAATAAATGTAATTCGATTGATGAATATCAATAAATTCACAAGTTTTGTTTTGAGAACATGGTGAGGTACATCAAACCAGCCCGGTGACGATATCTAACAATGAAAAGAAAATATCATCTATGGAAAATTATGAGGATTGGGCTTCTTCATGCTTCGTTATCCAACAAAAAAATCCCAAAAAAAAAGAGAATAAAAAAAATCATTTTTCAAGTCATTTCCAAAAGCATGTAGTAGATTAGCCTTGTTTAATTTTCTTACTCATTTACTTCATGTTTTAGAGCATTACTTTATTGGCCTGATGAGAAAACATATGAAAAAGGCACATCAGGTTGAAATAATAGATCAATTGGCCCAACTGGAACTCAACAAGTTTGAAAACACATTTCTAAAGACTTAATAAAATGAGGGGCAAGTAAAAGAGGACCATCCATCTTTGGTGAAAGAGGTAAATCTCGTCCTTGAACATAATTAATTTTGGGAATTGACACTCTATTCTTTTTCTTGCAGAAGACAGATTAGGGGCATGATAGATTTCGCTAGTGACCCGATTGAGATAAAATCTCGATCTGAGCCAAAATGGATGTGCAATTTGAATTTACTTTAATGTTGCATAGTATCCTATTCATGCATGTTCTCTTGTGCAGGGGCAAAAGCAAGAAGGGAGTATTTATCAAATCAAATATCGGATTTTCAGTCTTGATTGATAGGGGCAATCTAAGGAGGTAGTCCCTTTGTGGAGCAATCACTTGAATGAATGCTTAAAACCATGTTTTGAGTGTGGTAAATTGTCTATTTTGAAGTCACAAAAGCTTTTCATGCTTAAAATTGCTGGACTCTCTTAAAAAGAGAATTTCCATAGTTACCTATTTAACTCACCAATTTCATGTGGAGATTACTCGAGATGGAAAATTCAATGGAATGACATCAAATGTTTAAGAATGATGAATGAGACGAGTCAGGATGATGAAAGGCAAACCTTATCCTATACACAGTCCCTTACCTATACATTTGTGAGATGAGTGTAAAAAGTTCCATATATGTAAGGTAAAGAGTTTTCTCACAAAGGTACGATGAGCAAAATGATGAAGGACAATTCATTTCTCTATTCCAAATACTACAGTGATCAATTGCCTAACCCCTTTGAATCCCATACACTTATGGAGATTTTTTTTTTTTTTTTCAAATCATCCCTATCAAAAACCACCCTACATCGGGGCAAATTGGAGGTAAGATGGCACCATAAGGTGAATAAAATGGAAAGAAATTTTATTACTCTCACTTACATTAATCTTCGAGTCGTGCTATTACATTGAATTCATGTGGTAATTTAAGTGCCTTAGGATGACGAAGAACATTTCTTTCTCTATCCTACATACTTATATTATTTGCATAGCCCATTTGAGCCTGCAGCTTCATTTCTTCAAACCCAGTTGATGATCATCCCCCACATTGGGGCAAGGCAAAAGGCATATGAAGACCCTTGAAAGTTCGAGTGCTGCGTCATTCATTGTGCATAAGAATCGAAATCAAAACAGAAATAAAGAGCATGAAAAAACAGTGCGTCTGGTAAAAGCAAGGCCAATGTCCATGAAAAAGGAAGTGAAGAAAAAATGAAGGAAAACTAGGGGCACAAAAATCAGCGAGCCTCATGAAAGTAAGGCCAATGCTCATAAAGAAAAAAAAGAGAGTGAAGATAGGGACTATCGGTTGTAAAAAGATTGTATTTCTAATGGAGCAATACTCAAAGAACTTAAATGCCGAGCTTTTACAATCAATGGGGCGCCTTATGAAGACAATCCCCAATGGTGAAAAAGAAAACCGGTGGCAATGCCAAGATGATCATCAACTCTCACCCTTTACACATATTTTGAGCCTAAAAATCTTTCATTTCTTAACCCATGAAATAGCCTACATCACATCCCTTGCAAAATCTCTTCAGATTAGGGCATTTGAATTAACATGGGAGTTCATATGTTTATAAGTATTGCTCGAAGAAGTGTGAGCAAGATTATTTCTTTCTCATTTTACAAGGTTCTTGACTTGTAAACCCGGAGATAATTACAGAATTATGATTTTAATTGCCTTGACTCAAAGAGTCTATTTGTTAAGCCGTTGACCAAGCCCACATTACGGTTCTTATTAAAGACCTCTCAGATTGGTAAAGTCATAATGCTTGCAAGAATACTCGGACCCTTATCGGTATGATGATAGTGAGATAGAGTGATTCTCCTAAAATAGTCATTCTGAATGAGAGTGAAAGTCTTTTCTAACTGAAAGTCTCTAATTTAGTATTCTTAAGAAATCCATGCTATTGTCTTGAACGACACTTCTCTCTTATGGAAATTTGGGTGATGCAAATATGGTAACGTCATTATGCATAAACCTTGATTGAATTGATGAAAATCTCGCTGAATTTTGAAATGTGCATTTTAAAGTAGCTCAGATTGTTTACCTCTTTGATGAATGCATACCGGTTTTTGCTCTAATCATGTCTGACATATAATATTTCCTTGAAGATTGAGCAATATCTGAAATTCAAGTTACTTATTTTATAAGTAATCAACATGACGTGTTTCCATAGTCTGATGTCCCTCTTGATTAATCTAGCGTGCTTCCATAGCCTGGAGTTCCTTGATATGGCCTAGCATGCTTCCATAGCCCGGAGTCCTCTTAACTAATACAGTGTGCTTCCATAACCCGATGTTCCTCTTGATTAACCCGATGTGCTTCCATAGCCAGGAGTTCCTTAATATGACCTAGCGTGCTTCCGTAGCCCGAAGTCCTTTTCATCGACTCGGTGTGCTTTCATAGCCCGATGTCCCTCTTTATCGACCCGGCGTGCTTCCATAGCCCGGTGTTCCTTTATATTGACCTAGTGTGCTTCCGTAGCCTGGAGTCATTTTCATTGACTCGGTGTACTTTCATAACCCGATGTCTCTCTTAATTGACACGGTGTGTTCCCGTAGCCCGGAGTTCTTGACTTGGCGTGCTTCCATAGCCCAGAGTCCTTTTCATCGACATGGCATGCTTCTGTAGTCTAGAGTCCCCCTATTGGCGTGCTTCCATAGCTCGGAATCTCTTTCATCAACATGGCGTGCTTCTATAGTCTAAAGTCCCCCTATCGACGTGCTTCCATAGCCCAGAATCTCTTTTATCAACATGGCATGCTTCTGTAGCCTAGAGTTTCTTTCCATTGGTCTGGCGAGCCTTCGTAGCCCAAAGTCACCTCAATATTTGGCGAACTTTTGCAGCTTAAAGTCTCTTGCATGGCGAGCTTTCACAACCCATGATTTACAAAATCCCTCTGTGCATCCTTGATGTTCCGAAACTTATTTCTACCAGGAGGTGAGAGACCTTCACAAATATCTAAGGCACGTCCTAGGCATTCCAATTTCATTTACCAGGAGTTCCAAGAGACATATCCCCAAGAATCGGAGATATCACCAGGTAAGTATATCTCTACCCATACTCTAAATACTTGTCATTGTACAGGTATTCTCTTTCAAGTGCATCGACACTTAACTCGGTCGAGCTATCCCTAAAAGATTTTTCTTTAAATTTAGTCTAATTAAGGCGACCAAAGAAATGTTCGAGTCCTGATTAGATGATTCATGCTAAAATGCTAGGTGACCAAAGAAATGTTCGGGTCCTAGTCAAACAAAACCTCAATTTAGGCAACCGTACAATGGTACGAGTCCTGAAAAAGCTGTTTCTCATTTAGGCAACCGTAGAAAGGTACGAGTCTTGGAAAGTGATTTCCTGTTTAGGCGACCATAGAATGGTACATGTCCTAGACAATATTTATTGCTCTAACAAGCGATCATAGAAAGGTATGGGTGGAAAAGTAATTTTTTCCATCAAACGACTGAAGAAATGTTCGGGTCCTAAACAATCAAATACCGTCATACTGGGCGACCATAAAAAGGTACGAGTCTTAGGAAAGCAGCTTTCTTACAAAACCTTGTTACTACTTTGGGTGACCATAGAAAGGTATGGGTCCTGGACATGTAACACCAACTATCTTAAATTACTCTACCCTCCTTGAAGGTAAGTTATTCTAGGTAGGTTCCTTTATCATTTGTATTAGCATTTCCATGCATCATATAAATTGCATTCCAAAATGAAATTCATTTTCTAACAAAAAGTTCACTCAATGCATGTACATGATCAAAATTTAGATCTCAATTTGTCTTTGAAGGCAACCTCTATGAGCTCACCTTCAAAGAGAGGCAGCTGTTGACACATAAATTTTGGCGACTCAGTCATTTATTTGTTGCATAAAAAATTAGGAATTAATTTTAACCCCTAAACAAAATATTAAATGAAATTGTATAACATTTAGTTTTAGGAGCATTTATTATTATTATTGCATTTGCATTGGACCAAGATGGATTCAACTTGATGGTTCGGAACCCGTTATTTTCTAATGACCAAAAATTAAAGAATTGGTGATTTGATATTTTTGGTGATATGACAGAAGATTTTTTTGTATTTTTATGCAATATATTCATATATCATCAGAAAGGGCAAGTGTGACAAGGAGATATTACGAGCTCATCTTTACAAGATTTGGAATTCGAGAAAATCCTATTACAATCTTGAATCTTTGGCAATATGCGATAAAAATTGGTGGAGAATATTCAAAGAGATGAGGAAAATAAAAAGATATATTGCATTCGAGAGGTTATAGGCAATCTTCGTGCCCGCTGACATGAAAAGGAAATAAAATATTCAGTCCCTCGCCTATAAATTGGGTCGCGTACGAACAAAAGAAGAGGGCCACATGTTGAATATACAGCCATAGGAGAGAACACACGCTAGAGAGAATAGAAGGGAGAAATCATGGGGGTCGGCAATTCTATTGAGCGATACACGTAAGAAGAAAGAGAGAGAGAGAGAGAGTTCCCGGCCGAGTACTTCGTAGCCAAAAATCTCAAGGCTGTGCCTCCACCGACCCTCACCACCGTCATTAGAATCCTCGCTGTCACTCACTGCTGCCTTCCAAAGCTGAGAAGTTGCTGCCTCGCTGAAGATCTCCGAGCACTTTCTGTCGCAATTGTTCGTGAGTGATACGTGCATGGTGGTGTTCACTTCAACAATGCACCCTCATGGTCAAAGTTCGATAATCAAGGAGGCTTATCACAAGACCTGCATAATTCGCAAAGAACTTGGGAATTAGCCAAGTTTGTCATTGGTCAAAGTCTCCCTGGCGTCCTTCGTTACCTTGCCGAGAAGCACTACCACTCGTTACGAGCGTAGGACTCTACAGCACCATCGAGCCTTCATCGCTAGATTTGCAACAATTGTCCAACAATTCTCAGTGTCGTTGCCCAGCTAGTCCTTCCCTGGCCTTTGTCAGAAAGCATCAACCATGAGCCAAGCGCCACCGGGACATTCTTGCCCCAACCGTCCCTTCGTTGCACCGTCCGTGACCCATGACAACTTGTTGCCACGCTAGGATGTACGTCGGTCATCCGTCAAGTTGGTTCCATTGAAGTCCAAATTTGGCAATATAAGCTTTGAAATTAAGTAAAGGTCTCATCTAAACTTGGTTTGGATATTTTATTGCCTAATATATGCTTTTCAATATCATACATGCATATTTGAAGAAAAAGCGTATTTCCAATTAGAATTTATTGCCTAATCCGCAACCACACCTCGATTTCTTATTCCATCTATAAGGCTTTAATGGAATAATTAATCACGCGAGAATAAAATTGATATTTTGATTTTTAAGGCTTAAGATCAACTCATTGATTTTATTCGCAAAAATTTCAAGTTGGTTGGATATTATTTCCTTATTTGCATTGATTGGATGATATATGACATTGAGTGATTTGGTGCTTATCTTACTTTAATTGCTTTATTTGTCCCAAAAATACAAAAAGGATTGCATTTGCATATCATGTAGATTGGAATTGATTTGCTAGATAGAATTGCATGATAGAATAGTTAGATACATTTCTAATTATATTAGCATGCATGTTTAGATGATATCTAGGTTAGATAATATCTTGGAAATAAACTGCATGTCAAGATAAATTTCTAAGTTAAGATAGGATTCAGATTAGTCTATTTCCTAACTTAAAATAGATAATATCTCACTTTAGTTAGATTTTTATTATTAGCAATTTTTTATTACGAATTTTTATAAAAATACAAAAATATCATGCCAATGTCATATAGAATTAAGTTCATGAAATGCATGTCATTTAGTAATTGTTGCTAGGTCCATTTAATTAGAAATTGACTGTCATTAGAATAACGTCATTTAGTTAAATTGCATAAAATGTATATTAGAATTTATTAAACAAAAGAAAATCCTAAAAAATTGAGTGATTGCGTGTTAATTAAAAAATCATATTTAGGGCTTTTTTATGTGAATTTTGAGCTAACACTGCAGATGCTTTCGTTACTATGAGGTAAGTCCCGTAATTTATTTATTGCTTTTGTGGGTGTTAAATTGGTGGTTTGCATACCCGCATGATCACCTCACATGTTAGGGAAGTAAATTAAAATCAATTCAAGATGCCTGCAAAATATTTTTTTGAAAATAAAAGAGAAAGGTACCGAAAGGGCATTAGAAAAATCTAGCGTAATCAAGTCCCTGAACTCATAATCTCTGGTTCGCAAGAGTAAAGTAAATCTCCCGTTACTTTACTTAGGTTTCTAATTGACCCACCAAAAATAGATTAGTGGCGACTCATAATTGAAAAATCATTTGCATATTAAGAACTTGAACTTAAGTCGTAAATTGGTATGGGCTTGGGAGAGCACGAACTAAGTTTAGGCTTAGTAATCCATTAGCCAAACCCTAGGTGGTTCACCCAAGGTTAGGTCGCGACACCAGCCACATCGGCCATGGCTGTGGTCAATAGTCGATGATGGCCACTAGCCAAAAGAAAAAGCAAAGAAGAAGAGGGAGAGGGAAAAAAATTATTTAAAATTTTCAAAAAATTCGAAAAAATTAAAATTATAAAAATATCCACATTAGCACCGGCTATGTCACGTAGAATGGCCTAATATCCACGTCAATTATTTCCAGTCTAAATTGGCTGGATGGACTGTATTGGTACTAATATGATAAACTTTATGACTAAATTGATCAAATTAAAAAAAAATTATGACTAAATTGGTACCAATAAAATAGGTTCAAGATTTTTCTTGTACTTTTTCTCAAATTGGTCTACGGTCAACCTTCAGCAAAAGAAAGAAATATGGTTGCAAATTGGACTTTTGCTAATAGACGTTCTTAAATAATTGATCTTTTGCTGATAGACGTTTTAATTTAATCAACATTTAGATATTTGTCCAAAAGACAAATGACACGTACGTTAGTTTCAAGATGTTCGTAGTAGAAATTAATTTCTAAAGGATGTAATTCCTTAAGATTCACGTAATCATCTCCTTTACGGGTAAAATTATGGTCAAGGTCTACTGAGCTTGTTTCTTCAACTCAACCAGAAGGCATTATTCTTTATTGACTAGACTTTGCACAAATTATGGAGCAGTGTGGTCCCGTAAACTCAGAGGATTTCCTCGAACCCGTCCCCATCTAATAAGGACAAGTTTTGATTAATCGGCAATAATTTATATGAGCACGTAAAAGATTCCTCTTTCTCGCTTACAAATGTATGGAAAGAGACCAATATTTCTTTTCCTTTACAATGATTAGTACAAGACAAAACATAACTGTAAGGGCCGATGTAATAATTTCTTCATTGCCATACACATTTTCTCACACTAATGTGCACAATAAAATAAATTTATCAATTAATTACTCTGTGTTTGAAAGCATCTAGCTAATGGACGGCTGGTAGATAGGAACTTCCACTATAGTTGTAATTGACACCAATCCTATTTTATTTATCATATGGACTCATGCGAAGCTTAATTTAATTGATTTGGTCATTTTTACAAGAAATGAATTTCACTTAAATCATTTAAGTGCCTGGTGTGATCACTTCCCTTGAGTCCAAAAAAAAGAGGGAAGAACACTTGGAAGTCAGCAATACAAGCCAATCTGTTGCCCACCAAAGATTATGCTTTTCTTTTTTTTGTCATTGGTAAAGTACAGTTTGAAGAGTTCCTTTATTGAGTGCACATATAAGGTGAGAAAAATGTATTCCGACATTTTTTAACAAAAAGAAGTATTAATATATGATTCTCAAAAGAGGGGGTCGCGTATCAATTCGCAATGGCTAGCCTCCTTTTATTAGTGATGGTAGAGTTACTTTTTATTGTTTGGGAAACGATGTAATGGAGAAAATGAAGGTTTAGGCGGAAAATGCAGAAAACTTGGAAATTTTGTTGAGAAATTAAAAGGTTAAAATGTTGGCATTTTCTCCCATAAGTTTCCTCACCCCCTCGACTCAAATGCAGCGACCCAAGGAATTACTGTCGCTGTAAATTCAAGTCTGCTTTAGGCCTTTTTGGTCTTATTAGTTATATGTAGTTAAAACATAGTTTGGACTCACACTAAGACATAACTCGCGGGCCTATTAGGTTTCAAGCCGTGCCCGATTGAGGCTACTTATAAATTTTAATCTTATCTAAGGTCATATATACTGGGAGACAAAGGAGGATTACCTCAAATTATCGCTTTTATTTGTGACATATGGGGATAAGATTACAATTTAGTCAACTATCTTTGAATAGTTTCAACCTAGTATTGAATGATAGACGAAGTCCATGATTTTATTCACGTCCACATTAAAAATCAAAATAATCTGCCTTAAGTTTTCTATCAATTGTGAGATAGAACCTTGGAAATGAAAAAAAAAATTATACTTAGTTTGTTAACATTGTTTCTCTTATCCTCATCTTTCATTTATATAACCCTCTAGAATTAGCATAATTAGTTGGCGTTTTAGAAGATTTTCAGATTAGGAACTGAAATCACTTGTTTAAATAGCACCAACTTCGTGCGAACTGCACTAAGTCACGGCCATACATGCATAGGCTAAGTGGGGTAAACTTAACTGGTGATGCGATTTGCAATGTGTTCTATAGGCGCTCTATTAACAGGCTCTCTATTCTCATGTCCATGAATTATCAGGGAATAAAAATGAATGCATATAATTGACAAGCCAATATTTAGAAAAGTCGATAGTGATATTAGAATGCCATTTTCTTGTGGCGAGATCTTAAATCATAAGAAAAAAGCGTTCATTATAATAGATTAAATCATATGTAGTAAATTACTTCTTCAGTGGGCAGTACTCGTAAGAAAAAAGGTACAAGAAAATTACAATTGAAAATCTACCAAATCTACTCATTGTATAAATTCACTACCCAAAGGCTTGCTAGCAAAAATCTCCTGCTTGAAATTTATCAGTGTTACAACATTTGGTTGTATATTTCTTCACGAGGTGGTAGAAGAGTGTATCGGTTTGATCGGTAGCATGCTGTCTTCCTCTCATCTTTTTTTTTTTTTTTGAGGTTTGTTTCCAGTCACACCTTCTTTTGACTAACATTTCTACTACACCATTTGGGCTGTCCTAAATAAAATGATGACGAAATTATTGTAGATTATAAAAATTTGCTTAAATTGCTGCTTTAGAGACACGAGGACGCGCACGTCAGGTCATTATCTTCATTTTGCAGAATGGATTTAAGGTTCTTGGATTATGCTTATATCTCCTGTTTTTAAGCCAACGAGGAAGATGTTGTATGCTCAGCAATCACCATCTCTTCATTAGCTATGTTCGTTGCCATAATTAATCTCATCAATATATTTGAGTTTTGTAGCCAATGCACGGTCGTAGCATCAAGAGAGGACCTTTAGGTGCTATTGAATGGCAATATGTGGCAGCAATCCTTGGCGTTCTCAGATGATATATATCATCTCATCCCTTGTCCAGATTTATATTTAATGGGAAACAAAGGAGAATTACCTCATATATTATCACTTCTATTTGTGATATGTGGGGATAAAAATTCACTTTAAGTCAACAACCTTGTAATAGTTTCAACCTAGTCTTGAATGGTCAACCAAGTCTATGATTTTATTTACGCCATAGTCTGCCTTAAGTTTTCTCTCGATTTTGGAATAGAACCTTCAAAGTGAAAACAAAATCTTTATGCCCAATACGTTAACCTTTTCTCTCTGATCTCCATCTTCTTTTTTTAATATAATTAATAAAGTTGGTGAAGTTGATAGGGACGACAAGGGACTTTTAGATCAAGACTTAGAAGTCATCTAGTCGAATACCACTAATAGCGTGCAAGATGTTTGAAATTGCGCCCACCCACAAATAGGCAAAAGGCATAGATAGTTGATAAGTCAATTTTTAGAATAGTCCATACTGCTATTAGAACGATATTAAATTTTTGGCAAGATCTAAATTAGGAGGGAAAAAAAGTGTAGATTACAATAGACTTAAGACACCGCTAGGGAGTAATAAATAACATTTTCAATGGGATACTCGTAAAGAAGTACAAGAAAATCACAATCGAAAACCTACAAAATCTTATATATATATATATATATATATATAACCTATTAGCAAATCTCCTGCTTGAAATTTTATCAAGTGTTAAAAAATTTGGTTATATAATTCCTCGAGAGGTGGTAGAAGAGGGTATCGGTTTGATCATGCTCGCTTCCTCTTATCTAATTTTGAGGTTTGTTTCCACTCCTTCATTTAAATTTCATTTCTACTTCATCATTTGGATTGTCCTAAATTTAATAATGATGTAATAATTGTAGATTTTAAAATTTGTTTAAAATTGTTGCTTTAGAGACACGACAGCATGCGCGTCATGTGATTATTTTCATTTTGCGGAATGGATTTAAGGTTTTTGGATTGTGTTTAGATCTCCTGTTTTTAAGCCAACGAGGAAGATGACGGCACGCTCAACAATCACCATCTCTTCATTTCCTTAAACTAGGTTTTGACGGAAACTGACTTTGTCCAGTGCCATCATGTAACTCCTTTCTTGAACTTACATCTCTAGCCCAGTACTGGCCTATGACGGTGTATTCAACAAACAGTACAACAAACAGTGGTTCCATAATCATCGCCTACGAAGCACCGTCACTTTTCGAGAGTCTTCATATTATGTCGGACGCTTAGACACTTTTGACATTCGGTCAATATATGTAAAAAAATTCGACACTTGATCAACTTTCGCAACACTTGAGTCGAAATTCGGACACACAAGTTTCCGATACATAATTCTAACATGTGAGATCAATTTTAAAAATTTTCGATAAATGAGAGGTTAAAGTGTATATATGTGAATAATAATAATAATAATAATAATAATAATAATAATAATAATAATAATAATAATAATAATAATAATAATAATAAATGGAGAAAGAAGAAAATTATAATTTTCTCTCCTCTTCTAACTTACTTCCCATGAAACACTATTCACCCCTAATTTTTTTCCTTTTCTCTTTCTACACGTTTGACACACAAGTCCCCAATGTGAATTACTTGCTTTTTTTTGCCCCCAAAATTTATGAATTATTGGAATAGAGTTGAATTTATCAAATTGAAATAATGAATGATATTAATAAATTGTGGATTAATATTTTTAGTTTAAATTCATTTTAGATTATTATTATTATTTATTTATTTATTTATGAATTGAATCAAATTATTTTGATTGAAATAATCATAAAATAATAATATGAAAATATCAACGTGTCCCAACGCACCGAAACTCCATGTTTTTTGAAAAAAAGATATGTCGGGAGGTCGTGTCATGTCATGTTATATTGTGTCGCATGTCGGTATTGATGATACTTAGATCATCACATTGAGAGGACAACGGCCATTAATGTGCCTAACGGTTGACGAGAGGAATCTCCAACCCTCGCAGCTTTGCCCCCCCGACACTTCATTTCGTTCTTCAGACTAAATCATTTAGTAGTCGAAGGAGAATGTTAAAAAGTGGGCAATTTGACAAAATGTACTAGTCATGTTTTCATAGTAGAATTTTTTTATCAATATAAAAAAATATATATCTGTGAAAAAAAATATTATTGAATGTTTAGAATGTTTGTTAAACATACTTAATGAGCAAATATTAGATTTTCAAAGTGTTGATCTTACATATCACGAGGATAAGTATTGTGCTTGAAAATTATGATATTTCCTAGTTTGAATACTTCGTCGATGGCATTTTTTAAAATAAATATCTTACTAATCTTAGAACTTAACGATATTTCATATTTAGGATCTTAAGGCACTTGTCAACAAAACCCTTGTCAAAGTAGGATCATTAATGAGTAAGCACTTACCAAATACAATATAATAAAACAAATTTTTATTTTAAATATTGATTGTTCATTATAAGAGAGGAATCAATACATTAAGAATTAGCACATTTTTTTTTAATTGATCACATGATAAGTCTAGTTTCCTACCGGCAAGAAATAAGAAAATTATGCAGCGCACTCGTTTCACAATGTTATATGCAGTAAATACGCTGTAGGCTAAATATGCGTGACAAGTACTTTGTAAACATCTGTTAACAAAATATTTACAATTATCATTATTATTACATTACGGAAAATCATGAATGCAAACAATTAGCGAAAATAGAAAACTTGTGAATCATAAGTGTGGAATTGTGGCATGACGTCATATGATGGGGGTAAATGCACATGCTAAATGACATGGTAAATGCCCATATATGCCACGTGGAGGTGGCATCACTCCACTGGGCGAGTCCGACACCGGTAATCAATATAGAATTTGATTTTTTTAATCAACATTAGGCATGGACTTTATTTTAGAGCGCCTTTGTGGTACAAACTCATCATGAGTTCCCATGGTGATGATAATGGGCCACACCAAAATGAGACAGCGGCCTGCGTAAAACTTGCTGAGAAAAGAAGATGAACAGTGAAAAGAAAAATCAGAAAACAAAAAATATAAGCAAAACTGTGTCATTTCATCTAAAAAAGTAAACGCCAGATTTTCGGGGCATGACGTATAGAACAGTCGACAATGACTAGACCACCGTGTCAATAATTGCAAGCAAGACTTGATTGGGAGAATTTGATTAAATTTTCATTCAAAAACTTAGGATTACATTGAATTGATTTAAAAGATATAGGATTAAATTCAATTCCATACAATAGGTTGAGGAATGAAATAACAGTTTTCCCCATATTAGCCCCTCTTTTTTTTTTTTTTTTTAAAAAGAAAAAAGAAAAAAGGCGCATGCTTAGTAGGAGGAAAGAGAGTCAACCAAAAAAGAAGATTGTGCGCATTAGCCAAATTTGTATGGCATGATGACATTGTAAATAACTGGGATTATCCACCTCCACTCCTCATAATTATGTTCCATATTTTAATGAATGCATCATATGAATGGGCTAGATCTTACTATCCGTTTTTCTCAAGAAAAATGAATATGTACCTTTTTTATTCATAAAATTTAATGAAAGGTAAAGATTATTAAGAAAAATAGTTTTATCAACAATTTTTTCTAGCATAGTGATGTTCTCACTTTTCTGCTATGCGGCTCATACATGCCACCAAAGTTGTTACCTAATACGTTATTTTAATTGACTATATTCTTTTTTCCCCACTTCATTCGATAAATTAGATTGTCAAAAAGTTACATTTATTATATTTAAATTCTTTATAGTCGTCCTTGATCTTTAGTTGCTTCTTCCGCTTATAAGTCGACACTATTGACCCTAAATTAATCTTGATGATTCAAATACTCACTTTTTTGTATTTATGTAATCGTTACAAACTATTTGGATATGTTTTTTTTATAAGTTTGTGCAAGTTGACAAAGAGTTAAAGAAGATCTATCCGTGCCTATAAACAAGTCCAGGCACTTGGCCAGCCGAACATGTAGCCAGGTTTGGCTGGATACCCTGTCCCTGCGGTTCAAATTTTGGATTCCCTTGGTCAAACAATGTGTGTCTAACCATTTTCAATGGATACTTGGAGCCCTCAATAGTCGAAAAACTAGCCGTTTGATGGCTAGTTGTGTCTATTTTCTTATAAATAGGGTAACCTATTGTCTTGGGCTTATGTTCTCATGCCAAAAAAACTTACAAAATCTCTCCTATATTTACTTTGCAATCAACTTCTTGTGAGAGAAATTTTTTATGAAAGAGTACACCTTGTTTGTAGGGGAGTGCTGACCCCATTATAAACCAATCTTTGTATGAGATTTCAAGTATTCTGAATTGGCATAACTCTCAAATGATCTCGAAAGTGGAATAGGCACCGATTCGGGTCGAACTGGTACAAATCGGTTGAGCATCTCTCTTCCCTACTCCCTTTATATTTACGCATGCCAAATGTTTGATATATAGATTGCCATTAAATGTATTTTTAAGTTAAAGATACACCACCCATACAATCGCGGTATTCAAGGAATTCATCTTTTGCTCTTTTAGATTATTCGAATGCGGGTCTTGGTGATTCTAAAATTAATTATTAAAAAAAAAAGGTACTAGTGGCACATGTCAATATTTGGGCAATATTTTAGTTTATGGGCCTTTTAAGAAACAAAATTGAGATAAGTGCACCAAAGCCTTAGAAATCATAGCGAAAATGCTATTGAGTCTTAAATTTTTCAAAAAGTGCAATCAAATTTTAAATCTTATCCAATTAATACAATCAATTCTATTGACATCATCCAAATTGAGTGACAGAAAATACTCACGCGATATTTTTTTAATGTATTTCAAGAATGCATGATATTGATGTGGTGCTAGTGGACACCACCTTAGAAAATATGCAATATATATAAAATATAATATAATATAATATAAAAAGGCCAAAAATAAAGAGAAGTACAAAAAAAAAAAAACAAAAAACAAAATGGGGGTCGACGGGCGACGCGGTTCGCCATTGGCCACCGTGCCGGATGTCCAAGTCAACGTGTCAACAAACTGCGGGCCGACTAACTCGGCCAATTTCGAAGCGTGAGCATTGCACGTGCTGTGGGCATCGGTACGGTGACACACACTGCCGTGTCCAGAGTGGGACCCCAAGGAGAATAAGAAGAAACTGATTCAAGCAGGGAAGAAGAAATTGATTTCGGCTATTTTTTCCATCTTTTCTAAAAAAAATTAGCAAATTTTTATGACGTGGCCCCACATATTTCTAACTCACATTGAATCAATTCGGACAGGTCTAACGGAAGGCTTTGATGTCACGCACCTCTTTTCCAATCAGAGAAAATAACACATTTACATGTAATGTGGCAACAAAGACCAAAGGTCCTCAATCGGTTTGGGTGTTCTTAAATCCTTACCTCTCTCGTGACATTGGAATTTTCAATTTAGTTCGATTAACCCTACGAGAATTCTATATGAGGAATTGCTAAGTCAACTAAAATCAAGTGGGTTGTGGGAATATATCCACTTCCTACGCAACTAAATATCTAAGTTTATGAATTTGATTACATTAGTTATATAATTAGTGCTCTTTCGATACCTAAACTTGATCAATTGTCAACCAAGGTGTCCATGCAATCATTTTACCAAATTATGAGTCATAAAGTTATTGTCTATTGAGTGTCCATGCGATGATTTTGTGTTTATTATGATATCATCATGAATCTAACCACTCAACTAAAAATGAATAACAGCACAAAAAATGATATAAGGGCAATCACACCAAACACATTAAAAATAGTAATGAAGGACGAATAAAAAAATGCAGTGCGGTATAATAACCCAATATGAGTCAGCAAAAAAATATTACATGGCCTTGCTATTAAAACCCATGACAACAACCTCATGAGCTTAGTTCAAATTGAGTTCAATTTATTTTCTAAATGATCGACCTTCCAAGGCTAAACTAAATCAAAGGTGTCCATTAAAACATCAAACCAAGCGTACACTTACTAAATGAAACTAAACTAATTCCAATTTAATCATAATACCAAAATCTGACAAATTTTCAATTTCTTATTTTCAAGATTTTTAATATTATTTTTTATTATTTTCGTTTCCTTCTCTTATTCTCGGTCCCTCCTGTGAATCAAATCTTCACTGAGACACTCCATGAATTTCAGCATTACCTCAATCAAAGCAATTAACAACAAACATGCCCAATGATTAAGAAATCATTAACATACAAACACCGCATCACGGCAAATTAGAACAGCACTTAGATGGGGCTTCACATGAATTCAGTCTTCACCGAAAAAGGAATGACCAGCAAAGGAATAGTGATGACAGCCCATATCCAGCACGTTCAAGGCATAACAACATGGTTATCTGTTGAAAAATTATCACCAATTCACCATAACAGTCGCCTAAGTCATCATACTTGTTCATATGATAAAAATGACATCACGACCAATCGAAATTGAGCTTCAATTAGATAATTCAAGAAATTCAAGTTTCATTCTAGCATGATCAAACGTGACAATTGCTCTATTTCTTTCAAAATTGACATGTATTCTTAACACTCATCCATTGCCCACTCATTTTATGAAGAATATGCGAGTATCAGCTTCATGAATAAACGTCCGGGTTGCAAAACAGAACATGAAACACATACCTCGATTATGAGTTAATATCAAATTAAAACCTCGGTTTAGCCCCCGGCTTCGATCAATCGAATGGGTTTCTCTATCCAAAAAAAATGCTAAGGTAAGAGATCATATTAATATAGATTCATAACATACCAGAGGGGTTTTGGTAGAAGGACTGGTTTGATAGACGGTATGGAAAGATAGATAATATGATTGAACTGAATCATTGTGAATGATCGGATTTGGTTGAATTATGAAATGTACTGACGTGCAGGAAATGACTGAGGCAAGGTAAGTCCTATGTCCTCTTTGTGTGGCTAGAATGCCCTGAGGCGTATTTTCTTGCTAATCGGGTCTTAGAGGGTAGGACTCGCTGAGACATTGTCTCATCCCGGTTGTGGGATAATATTTTCAGGTCCTTAGATGGCGGTCGTGGAGGACTCGAAGCCATGGACATTTGTGGAGGTGGAGACTGAAGAATTGACAAATGTGTTTGACTAGTCAATCATAGGACAGTTCCTTTTTTGTTGAGCTAGTCTATTTTGTAGACAATCCAGTATTGTATATAAACCTATGTGTTTATAAGAAAGCTTGTTTGGTTGTGATTGATTGCCTGCTTTTCTATCCCAAGTTAAATGTTGTCAGGGGATTTGTTTCGCTTCCGCATGCGTAATAAAAAGATGAGTCGGCGACGTGTCCTGAAGAGTCGCATAATTTCTATTGACCAGAGTGGGATGTTTGCGTGCTCGAGGTCAGGGCGTGACATAAATAATCGGAGGTATATCTACTCCTCATAATTATGTTATATATTTCAATATATGCATCATATCAATTGGTTACAAGATCTTAATATCAATCGTGTGAAAAAAAATGGACATGTATCTTTCTTATTCATAAGATTTAACGAAAACTAAAGGTTTCAAAACTTGATTTTGTCAACAAAATTATGTAGGATAATCATATGCTCCCTCATCTATCATTTTTGCCTAGTATCATTACTCCTTAGTGAAGATAAAGTTCACACAAACCACCACAAAAACCTTTGTCGTTACCTGAAATATTATAGTAACATACCATATTCTTTTTCACCCAATTATTAGAATGGATTAAAGCATTGAAAAGTTACATTTATCATATTAAATTTTTCATAGTCATACCTAATCTTTAGTTGCGCCTTTTTTTTTACAAGTTGTCACTATTGACCTTAATTAATTTTGATGATTCTAAAACACACTTTGTATATTTGTAATTGTTACAAGCTGTTTGAACATGTTTTCTACAATTTTGTGTAGGCTAGCAAGAGTTAAAGAAGGCCTGACCTAGTGTGAAAATAACTCTATTTGTATACTTGTTTGTGTTGAGTTCAAATTTGAATCTCGCCTGCTCAATCCAGCGAGCGCCCGGCCAATTCTTTTAAATGCTGAAATCCTCAACGGTCGAAAAACTAGCTCTTTGAAGTGTTAGTAACACTAATTGAGTTTGTTTTCCTATGGATAGGGTAAACCATTGTCTTAGGCATGCATACATGAATATTACTTACAAAAATCTCTCTTGTATATACTTTGGATTCAACTTCTTGTGAGATTAAACTTGCGGGACAAGTTCTTTTTGAAAGACTGCATCTTCTTCATAGAGGACTGTCATCTATACTATAAACCAACATTTGTATGAGGCTTCAAGTATAGTGGATTGGGCAATACTACCTTATGGTCTCGAGAGTGGAGAATGTGCCAATTTGGGCCGAACTAGTGTAAAATTGGTTGAGCATCTCTCTTCCCTTCCCTCTCTTTATATCTACGCTTGCCAAGTGATTGATATATTGATTGCCGTTAAACATACTTTAGATATTTTTAAGATACACCATCATTAGGAGTGTGGTATTAAGGAATTAATCTTTTTCCCTTCATGCTTATATGGATGCAAATTTTGGTAAATTTAAAATCAATAGAAAAGGTACTAGTGGCTGAAGGGCCAGTAGTTGGTTGGCCATTTTTATAATGAGCACTACTGACTCTATCTTTTTGACTCGAGCAAAGTTGCTAAAAGGCAAGCTCGCATTAAGTAGTCGAAACTGTTCTTAGATCAAATACTAAGCCCACCTTGTTGAACTTGGCAGCTATCCACAATTTCCCCAATAGCCTCTCTTTTTCTCATCGTCCGTTTTAAACTCATAGTTAGATTAATTTGTAATTTGTGTTGAAGTTGTTTCATGAGGAATGTGCTTTATGTTTGTATTGAACTTGCGTTATGTTTATGCTGCACTTAATAGTCGTAGACCTTCTATTGAATTGACATTTTATGAATATCTTTGAGATAAAAATGGTCATTGTGTGCTTGATGATACATTCCACCTTAAGCCCTTTTTGATGTTATGACAAAAGAGGGAGAATGGTATAATGTTTACATTATATGTGATGATTCACTTGATTTATTTCCCTTGTAGTATGTTTAGGGAGTTTTGCTTGAGGTTTTAAGAGTGATTTTGTCTTCACAGAAAAGGGGAGATGGTTGACCTTAAATTAATTTTAATGATTCTAAAACTCACTTTTGTATATTTGTAATCGTTGCTAATCATTTTGAATGGACACTTGGAGGCCTCGTTGTTTTTTTTTTTTTTTTTAAAAAAAACACAGTCATTGAAGTGTTAATAATGGCTCGGGGACTACCGGCCTTGATGGGGATTAGTCGTGAGAGTTTGGGCCGAGGCCGATAGATACAACTTGTAAATTTCAATCTTCTCAATGACTGCAACTTCTTCAACGATATCCTCTTCGCCTGCAACTTCTTCTTCGCCGAACCATCACCGATGCTTGCAGCCGTTGAACTCGAATCGAGCCGACGTCGGCAGAGGCACCGACGCCGATGTAGGACTACACCGCCGGTGATGGCCAAGGCAAACTCGATTTCGAATGGCCATTGATATCCGGCCAAAACAGCATTAACAACTCTCAAGCGACATAAGGAATACGCACACACACAATAGAGAGAAAAATACAGAGAACTGACGGTGATGGCCTTTAACCGTGGGCAACACCTGTAAGGAAACGGTATCTCCAACGCAAGCACTCATCCATGGCCGATGCCGAAAGTTGAAGCATATGCAATGACATCGAGAAAAATCACCGAAAAAGCACAAAGAGGAAACATTTCAGTAATCGTGGAAGGATTCGAGTGTCAATCTGAGTTTCCAAACATCGATTACACAATCCTTAGTTTACTATCTCGTTCTGGCAAATCATCAAACAGATAGAAGGCATTTTCAAATATAAATAAACTCCAGATTCGATTGAAATGCATCTCTCGACCTATACGTAGTAAATAAAACTTTCATTCGGCATTATTCATTGCAAATCGACCCGATTTTTATACAATTCGCTCACGAATTCATGAATGAATATTGTATCTCAGCTTCAACAAAAACAGGGCAAAGTAGAGCGTTCGGAGCGAGGAGCTTACCTGCTTCGGGAATGGAGTCACCGTCTTCTCTCTCGTCTTTTCTCTTTTAGTTTTATTTTTCTCTTTTCCAGCGAAGCTCTCTTCAGCTGTCATGGCCGACGATCCCCTCTCAACAAGAGCGTAGACTTTCCTGTCCATTTTGGCACTCATGTACATTGATTCAGCATGGAATGGACCGCTCTCACCCACAAAAGTGAGTGTCTTGCAGTGCAAATTCTTCAAGTTTTCTGTCAGATCATGCCTCCTATTCATGGCCTCAAGAAAGCGCACGACATTCAGACTTTATCTTTCATCCAGCAACTTTCGACAAGTTTGAACGACGTCAGATTTTGAACCGTGCATGCTGCAGCGAATTTCCTTACTGAAGTACCGCTGGAGAAGAAACTCCTTCAAGAGGTTCAGCAACACCTCGTTATAAAGCCATTCAGTCCATGAAGGTGCCTTGCAAACTGGGGAAACAAAGATCAGACCAAGAACCCGCTCTTCATACTTGTGCGCAAAAGAGAGTCAGGATGTAAGCACTGGCCGTTACACCTAAGCACAGAACTTCCTTCAGCCCAGAGAAGTCGAGCACTTCGACGACGTGGTCTGCAAGGTCATCGACACTTAGAAACACGACGTATAATTGAGAGCGACGTCGGGAGGCATTATCAGAGCGGACTTCTCCCGATCGCCGCAGACGAACACGGAAACCGAATCTTCGCTCGTCTTCACCACACGCTCCTTCCCTTCGAAAGGTACGGCGTCGACGTCGACGTGGACACTGAGTCGCTCAACTCGGCCATGGCTCGGCTCGCTCGAAGCCTCAGGAAAATGCAGCGGAGCTCGAATCAAAGATATCGACCAGAACGGAGCTTGAAAATCTGAAATTCTCTCTCTCTCTCTCTCTCCAAAGCTTGCTTTCTCTCGGCCGTTTTTCCTTCTCTCGCTCGAACGGAATCTTTTTGCGTTAAGCCCGACTCCCCATACGCCGGCTAGCAACCTTCTAGAACAGTGGATTCGCTCGCCTCACCTGCCTGTGAGTCTCACGGACATTCTCGTTGGACCGTTCCTCCCTTCGCCGCTCGTCTCGTTCTTGCTCACAGGCGCGCGTGTGCGCCAGGGAGGAGAAAGGCAAAAGGGCCGGGCTTTGGAAACAACAAAATGGGCTGAGAAAAGGAGAAAGCCGAAGAAAAGGGTTGGGCTGGATTAAAAATAAGAAAGATTAGAGGGAAATTGGGCTAATTCAGGGATTAAGACTGAGTGGGCCAGGAATCTTACTAAAGGAACCGGGCCAGGCATAAATGGCCTACCCGAATTTCATTGTTATTATTATAATATCATTCATTTTCATTTTCTTTTTTTATATATGTTTTAATTTTCTTGTTTATTAATTTTTTGTTGTTGATATTTTTAAATTTTTATTATTAAAAGAAAAATTCGAATGTCAACAATCTTTTCTTTATTTATTTTTCAATTGGCAACTCTCTTGCTTGATATCTTATTATGGATAAGTGCCACCCTCCGCCGGCAGCCCTATTGTTGCCAATTGCCACACAACCGCCGCCTACCGCTACACACCCGCCGATCGTTGCTATCGACCACCGCCACAAGACCGCTGCACACAGCCCATTATCCGCCGCCCCCAACTGCAGTCGAAGCTGCAAGAGCAAATCCTGCAGCGGCGATCGATGGTGGGGTCAACGGTCGTGCGCCGGTCGTGCGACGGTCGTGCGGCGTCGTGCGACGGACGTGGGGCATTCGTGCGCCGGTCGTATGGCAGTCGTGCGACGGACGTGGGCGTTCGTGCGCCGGTCGTGCGGCGGCGGTCGGCGGTCAATGGTCCGTGAATAAGAACAAAGAACAAATAAATATAAAAATTTATAAATTTTTACTAAACACATTTCTATTCTTTTTCTATTCCAAGAATAGAAATTTTCTATAATTACTAGATACCTTATTTTACTCAAAAATTGTTCTTGGAATAGAAATAGAAAAAAATAATAATTTCAAAAAAAAAATAGTTCACTGGAATAAAAACGTTGCCATGCGCACCTTTCGCAAATTGTAGGTTTCTTGAGAGATTGGCTGAACGAGGAATGATAATGTATAAAATGCTCAACTTATTCATGTTCTTGAACTCAGCCAGGCTAGCGTTGTTTTGCAGGGTTTTATCCTCGGCCTCCCACTGATCAAAACTCTCTTCCATAGACAATTCTTCTAAACTAACCAAGCTTTCAATAACTTCAAGCATGGAACCCAATCTCAGGTCCAAAAATCTCAATTCTGTTAGTTCATCAATTTCTTTGGGCAACCGAGCAATTCTAGAACCGAAGAAAGTTAGGAACTGCAATCCTTTCAGCTTTTCAAGAGCAGTCACATTCTCCAGATGGCATCCATCAAGACATAGTTGTGAGGTTCTTAAGTAACTCCATCGACGAAGGGAGGGAGATAAAAGATAAGCCAGTCAAGTCCAAGACTTGGAGCTTCTCCATAAATTCAAAAAATGAGTGGGGCATTTTGAGAAAGTTTTCTTCTAATGACAGAAGCATCCTCATGTTCGGGCAGTCCAATTTTTTAGGAAATTCATTAATGTCAACATAGTAAGAAAAAAGAAAAAAACATAGTATTAGGCCATTGCGGTTCATTTTCTGAAATCATACTGTGACCATTCTTTAAACATAAAATCCATTCTCCCGACCAAGGCGTTCTATTCCGTGTCAATAAATTTGTCATGCATAGAGATGGCCACGTCAATAATTATGTCATGCATGCTCAACTGGGCCCAGCCATCATTGCCTAGCAACAAAGAAGAGTCAATGAGGCGACGTCAATCCATAATCAACCTCTTCCTAGTGTCTTCGATGGTCTTGCTGAATTTTTTTATATAAACCCAAGCCCATGCAGTAGATAAGGGCATCCCTCCATTCAGGCAAATCTCCACACTTCAACCTTTTAGCCACTGAGAGAATTATAAGAGGCAAGCCTCCACAATTCTCGACCACTCTATCCACGAGGATGTTAAATTCAGGGTCGATAACTATGTCTGTCACTATCCTTTAAAAAAGTATACGTGGTTTTCCATGCTATAACTCACCGAGTTGGAATTATGGATTAGTGCCACCGTCCGCCGGCGGCCTGTTGTTGCCAATTGCCACACGACCGCCGCCTACCGCTACACAACCGCCGATCGTCGCTACCGGCAACCGCCACAAGACCGCCCCACACAACCCATTATTCGCCGCCCCGAACCGCAGTGAGTAAGCTTGAAGAGGCCATCCTGCAACGGCGATCGGTGGTGACAGTCAACGGTCGTGCGACGGTCGTGCGGCAGTCGTGCGATGGACGTGCGGCGTTCGTGCGCCGGTCGTGACGACGGCGGTCGGCGGTCGACGGTCCCCGAATAAGAACAAAGAACAAATAAATATAAAAATTTATAAATTTTTACTAAACACATTTCTATTCTTTTTCTATTCCAAGAATAGAAATTTTCTATAATTACCAGATATCTTATTTTGCTGAGAAATTGTTCTTGGAATAGAAATAGAAAAAAAGAATAATTCAAAAAAAATAGTTTCCTGGAATAAAAACGCTGCCATGCGCACCTTTCGCAAATTGTAGGTTTCTTGAGAGATTGGCTGAACGAGGAATGATAATGTATAAAATGCTCAACTTATTCATGTTCTTGAACTTAGCCAGGATAGCATTGTTTTGCGGGTTTTATCCTCGGTCTCCCACTGATCAAAACTCTTTTCCATAGACAATTCTTCTAAACTAACCAAGCTTTCAATAACTTCACGCATGGAACCCAATCTCAGGTCCAAAAATCTCAATTCTGTTAGTTCACCAATTTCTTTCAGCAATCGAGCAATTCTAGAATTGAAGAAACTTAGGAACTGCAATCCTTTCAACTTTTCAAGAGCAGTCACATTCTCCAGATGGCATCCATCAAGAGATAGTTGTGAGGTTCTTAAGTAACTCCATCGACGAAGGGAGGGAGATAAAAGATAAGCCAGTCAAGTCCAAGACTTGGAGCTAGAAAGTTTTCTTCTAATGACAGAAGCATCCTCATGTTCGGGCAGTCCAATTTTTTAGGAAATTCATTAATGTCAACATAGTAAGAAAAAAAGAAAAAAACATAGTATTAGGCCATCGCGGTTCATTTTCTGAAATCATACTGTGACCATTCTTTAAACATAAAATCATTTCTCCCGACCAAGGCGTTCTATTCCGTGTCAATAAATTTGTCATGCATAGAGATGGCCACGTCAATAATTATGTCATGCATGCTCAACTGGGCCCGGCCATCATTGCCTAGCAACAAAGAAGAGTCAAGGAGGCGACGTCAATCCATAATCAACCTCTTCCTAGTGTCTTCAATGGTCTTGCTGAATTTTTTATATAAACCCAAGCCCATGCAGTAGATAAGGGCATCCCTCCATTCAGGCAAATCTCCACACTTCAATCTTTTAGCCACTGAGAGAATCATAAGAGGCAAGCCTCCACAATTCTCGACCACTCTATCCACGAGGATGTTAAATTCAGGGTCGATAACTATGTCTGTCGCTATCCTTTAAAAAAAGTATACGTGCTTTTCCATGCTTTAACTCATCGAGTTGGAATTATGGATTAGTGCCACCGTCCGCCGGCAGCCTGTTGTTGCCAATTGCCACACGACCTCCGCCTACCGCTACACAACCGCCGATCTTCGCTACCAGCAACCGCCACAAGACCGCCGCACACAGCCCATTATTCGCCGACCCCAACCGCAGTCAGTAAGCTTGAAGAGGCCATCCTGCAACGGCGATCGGTGGTGACAGTCGACGGTCGTGCGACGGTCGTGCGGCAGTCGTGCGGCGTTGGTGCGACGGACGTACGGCGTACGTGCGCCGGTCGTACGACGGCGGTCGGCGGTCGACGGTCCCTCAATAAGAACAAAGAACAAATAAATATAAAAATTTATAAATTTTTATTAACACATTCTATTCTTTTTCTATTCCAAGAATAGAAATTTTCTATAATTACTAGATATCTTATTTTACTCAGAAATTGTTCTTGGAATAGAAATAGAAAAAAATTAAAAAAAAATAGTTTCCTGGAATAAAAACATTGCCATGCGCACCTTTCGCAAATTATAGGTTTCTTGAGAGATTGGCTAAACGAGGAATGATAATGTATAAAATGCTCAACTTATTCATGTTCTTGAACTTAGCCAGGATAGCGTTGTTTTGCAGGGTTTTATACCCGGCCTCCCACTGATCAAAACTCTCTTCCATAGACAATTCTTCCAAACTAACCAAGCTTTCAATAACTTCACGCATGGAACCCAATCTCAGGTGCAAAAATCTCAATTCTGTTAGTTCACCAATTTCTTTCGGCAACCGAGCAATTCTAGAATCGAAGAAAGTTAGGAACTGCAATCCTTTCAGCTTTTCAAGAGCAGTCACATTCTCTAGATGGCATCCATCAAGAGATAGTTGTGAGGTTCTTAAGTAACTCCATCGACGAAGGGAGGGAGATAAAAGATAAGCCAGTCAAGTCCGAGACTTGGAGCTTCTCCATAGATTCGAAAAATGAGTCGGGCATTTTGAGAAAGTTTTCTTCTAATGACAGAAGCATCCTCATGTTTTCGGGCAGTCAAATTTTTTAGGAAATTCATTAATGTCAACATAGTAAGAAAAAAAAGAAAAAAACATAGTATTAGGCCATTGCGGTTCATTTTCTGAAATCATACTATGACCATTCTTTAAACATAAAATCCATTCTCCCGACCAAGGCGTTCTATTCCGTGTCAATAAATTTGTCATGCATAGAGATGGCCACGTCAATAATTATGTCATGCATGCTCAAGCTGGGCCCGGCCATCATTGCCTAGCAACACGAGGAAGAGTCAAGGAGGCGACGTCAATCCATAATCAACCTCTTCCTAGTGTCTTCGATGGTCTTGCTGAATTTTTTTATATAAACCCAAGCCCATGCAGTAGATAAGGGCATCCCTCCATTCAGGCAAATCTCCACACTTCAATCTTTTAGCCACTGAGAGAATTATAAGAGGCAAGCCTCCACAATTCTCGACCACTCTATCCACGAGGATGTTAAATTCAGGGTCGATAACTATGTCTGTCGCTATCCTTTAAAAAAGTATACGTGCTTTTCCATGCTTTAACTCACCGAGTTGGAATTATGGATTAGTGCCACCGTCCGCCGGCAGCCTGTTGTTGCCAATTGCCACACGACCTCCGCCTACCGCTACACAACCGCCGATCGTCGCTACCGGCAACCGCCACAAGACCGCCGCACACAGCCCATTATTCGCCGACCCCAACCGCAGTGAGTAAGCTTGAAGAGGCCATCCTGCAACGGCGATCGGTGGTGACAGTCGACGGTCGTGCGACGGTCGTGCGGCAATCGTGCGACGGACGTGCGGCGTTCGTGCGCCTGTCGTACGACGGCGGTCGGCGGTGGACGGTCCCTCAATAAGAACAAAGAACAAATAAATATAAAAAATTATAAATTTTTACTAAACACATTCTATTCTTTTTCTATTCCAAGAATAGAAATTTTCTATAATTACCATATACCTTATTTTACTCAGAAATTGTTCTTGGAATAGAAATAGAAAAAAAAATAATTAAAAAAATTAGTTTCCTGGAATAAAAACGTTGCCATGCGCACCTTTCGCAAATTGTAGGTTTCTTGAGAGATTGGCTGAACGAGGAATGATAATGTATAAAATGCTCAACTTATTCATGTTCTTGAACTTAGCCAGGATAGCGTTGTTTTGCAGGGTTTTATCCCCGGCCTCCCACTGATCAAAACTCTCTTCCATAGACAATTCTTCTAAACTAACCAAGCTTTCAATAACTTCACGCATGGAACCCAATCTCAGGTGCTAAAATCTCAATTCTGTTAGTTCACCAATTTCTTTCGGCAACCGAGCAATTCTAGAATCGAAGAAAGTTAGGAACTGCAATCCTTTCAGCTTTTCAAGAGCAGTCACATTCTCCAGATGGCATCCATCAAGAGATAGTTGTGAGGTTCTTAAGTAACTCCATCGACGAAGGGAGGGAGATAAAAGATAAGCCAGTCAAGTCCAAGACTTGGAGCTTCTCCATAGATTCAAAAAATGAGTTGGGCATTTTGAGAAAGTTTTCTTCTAATGACAGAAGCATCCTCATGTTTGGGCAGTCCAATTTTTTAGGAAATTCATTAATGTCAACATAGTAAGAAAAAAGAAAAAAACATAGTATTAGGCCATTGCAGTTCATTTTCTGAAATCATACTGTGACCATTCTTTAAACATAAAATCTTTTCTCCCGACCAAGGCGTTCTATTCCGTGTCAATAAATTTGTCATGCATGGAGATGGCCACGTCAATAATTATGTCATTAATGCTCAACTGGGCCCGGCCATCATTGCCTAGCAACAAAGAAGAGTCAAGGAGGCGACGTCAATCCATAATCAACCACTTCCTAGTGTCTTCGACGGTCTTGCTGAATTTTTTATATAAACCCAAGCCCATGCAGTAGATAAGGGCATCCCTCCATTCAATCAAATCTCCACACTTCAACCTTTTAGCCACTGAGAGAATTATAAGAGGCAAGCCTCCACAATTCTCGACCACTCTATCCACGAGGATGTTAAATTCAGGGTCGATAACTCTGTCTCCTACTATCCTTTAAAAAAGTATACGTGCTTTTCCATGATTTAACTCACCGAGTTGGAATTATGGATCAGTGCCACCGTCCGCCGGCAGCCTGTTGTTTCAATTGCCACACGACCGTCGCCTACCGCTGCACAACCGCCGACCGTCGCTACCGACAACCAACACAAGACCGCCGTACACAGCCCATTATCCGCCGCCCCCAACCGCAGTCAGTAAACTGCAAGAGGCAATCCTGCTGCGGCGATCGGTGGTGACAGTCGACGGTCATGCGCCGGTCGTGAGGTGGTCGAGCGACGGACGTGCGGCGGTCGTGCGACGGACGTGCGGCGTTCGTGCACCAGTCTTACGGCGGCTGTCGGTGGTCGACGGTCCGTGAATAAGAAGAAAGAACAAACAAATATAAAAATTTATAAATTTTTACCCAAACGCATTTTATTCTTTTTCAATTCCAAGAATAGAAATTTTCTATAATTACCAGATACCTTATTTTACTCAGAAATTGTTCTTGGAGTAGAAATAGAAAAAAAAAATTTCAAAAAAAAAAAAAATTAGTTTCCTGCAATAAAAACGTTGCCATGCGCACCTTTCGCAAATTGTAGGATTCTTGAAGGATTGGCTGAACGAGGAATGGTAATGTATAAAATGCTCAACTTATTCATGTTCTTGAACTCAACCAGGCTAGCGTTGTTTTGCGGGGTTTTATCCTCGGCCTCCCACTGATCAAAACTCTCTTCCATAGACAATTCTTCTAAACTAACCAAGCTTTCAATAACTTCAAGCATGGAACGCAATCTCACGTCCAAAAATCTCAATTTTGTTAGTTCACCAATTTCTTTGAGCAACCGAGCAATTCTAGAATTGAAGAAAGTTAGGAACTGCAATCCTTTCAGCTTTTCAAGAGCAGTCACATTCTCTAGATGGCATCCGTCAAGACATAGTTGTGAGGTTCTTAAGTAACTCCATCGACGAAGGGAGGGAGATAAAAGATAAGCCAGTCAAGTCCAAGACTTGGAGCATCTCCAGAGATTCGAAAAATGAGTCTGGCATTTTGAGAAAGTTTTCTTCTAATGATAGAATTATCCTCATATTCGGGCAGTCCAATTTTTTAGGAAATTCATTAATGTCAACATAGTAGGAAAAAAAAAAACATAGTATAAGGCCATTCCAGTTCATTTTCTGAGATCATACGTGACCATTCTTTAAACATAAAATCCTTTCTCCCGACCAAGGCGTTCTATTCCGTGTCAATAAATTTGTCATGCATAGAGATGACCACATGAATAATTATGTCACGCATGCTCAACTGGGCCCGACCATCATTGCCAGGCAACAAAGAAGAGTCAAGGAGGCGACGTCAATCCATAATCAACCTCTTCCTAGTGTCTTCGATGGTCTTGCTGAATTTTTTATATAAACCCAAGCCCATGCAGTAGATAACGGCATCCCTCCATTCAGGTAAATCTCCACACTTCAACCTTTTAGCCACTGAGAGAATTATGAGACGCAAGCCTCCTGAATTCTCGACCACTCTATTCACGAGGATGTTAAATTCAGGGTCGATAACTCTATCTCCCTTTATCCTTTAAAAAAGTATACGTGCTTTTCCATGCTTTAACTTGCCGAGTTGGAATTATGGATCAATGCCACCGTCCGCCGGCAGCCTATTGTTACCAATTGCCACACGATCGCCCCTACCGCTGCACAACCGCCGACCGTCGCTACCGACGACCGCCACAAGACCGCCGCACACAGCCCATTATCCGCCGCCCCCAACCGCAGTTAGTAAGCTGCAAGCGGCAATCCTGCAACGGCGATCGGTGGTGACAGTCGACGGTCGAGCCACGGTCGTGCGGTGGTCGTGCGACGGACGTGCGGCGGTCGTGCGACGGACTGCCGGAATTATGGATCGGTGCCACCGCCCGCCGGTGGCCTGTTGTTTCCAATTGCCACACGACCGTCGCCTACTGCTGCAGAACCGCCGACCGTCGCTACCCACAACCGCCACAAGGCCGCCGTACACAGCCCATTATCCGCCGCCCCCAACCGCAGTCGTAAGCTGCAATAGGCAATCTTGCTGCGGCGATCGGTGGTTACGGTCGGCGATCGTGCGACGGTCGTGCGACGGTCGTGCGGCGGTCGTGCGATGGACGTGCGGCGTTCGTGCGCTGGTCGTACAGCGGCGGTCGGTGGTCGACTATCTGTGAATAAGAAGAAAGAACAAACAAATATAAAAATTTATAAATTTTTACTAAACACATTTCTATTCTTTTTCTATTCCAAGAATAGAAATTTTCTATAATGACCAGATACCTTATTTTACTCAGAAATTGTTCTTGTAGTAGAAATAGAAAAAAAAAGATTTTGAAAAAAATAGTTCCCTGGAATAAACACGTTGCCATGCGCACCTTTCGCAAATTGTAGGTTTCTTGAGAGATTGGGTGAACGAGGAATGGTAATGTATAAAATGCTCAACTTATTCATGTTCTTGAACTCATCCACGTTAGCGTTGTTTTGCGGGGTTTTATCCTCGGCCTCCCACTAATCAAAACTCTCTTCCATAGACAATTCTTCTAAATTAACCAAGCTTTCAATAACTTCAAGCATGGAACGCAATCTCAGGTCCAAAAATCTCAATTCTGTTAGTTCACCAATTTCTTTGGGCAACCGAGCATTTCTAGAATTGAAGAAAGTTAGGAACTACAATCCTTTCAGCTTTTCAAGAGCAGTCACATTCTCCAGATGGCATCCATCAAGACATAGTTGTGAGGTTCTTAAGTAACTCCATCGATGAAGGGAGGGAGATAAAAGATAAGCCAATCAAGTCCAAGACTTGGAGCTTCTCCATAGATTCGAAAAATGAGTCGGGCATTTTGAGAAAGTTTTCTTCTAATGATAGAAGCATCCTCATGTTCGGGCAGTCAAATTTTTTAGGAAATTCATTAATGTCAACATAGTGAGAAAAAAGAAAAAAAACATAGTATTAGGCCATTGCGGTTCATTTTCTGAGATCATACTGTGACCATTCTTTAAACATAAAATCCTTTCTCCCAACCAAGGCGTTCTATTCCGTGTCAATAAATTTGTCATGCATAGAGATGGCCACGTCAATAATTATGTCATGCATGCTCAATTGGGCCCGGCCATCATTGCCTAGCAACAAAGAAGAGTCAAGGAGGCGACGTCAATCCATAATCAACCTCTTCCTAGTGTCTGCGATGGTCTTGCTGAATTTTTTATATAAACCCAAGTCCAAGCAGTAGATAAGGGTATCCCTCCATTCAGGCAAATCTCCACACTTCAACTTTTTAGCCACTGAGAGAATTATAAGAGGCAAGCCTCCACAATTCTCGACCACTCTATCCACGAGGATGTTAAATTCAGGGTCGATAACTCTGTCTCCCACTATCCTTTAAAAAAGTATACGTGCTTTTCCATGCTTTAACTCACCGAGTTGGAATTATGGATCAGTGCCACCGTCCGCCGGCAGCCTGTTATTGCCAATTGCCACACGAGCGCCGCCTACTGCTACACAACCGCCGACCGTCGCTACCGACGACCGCCACAAGACCATTGTACACAGCCCATTATCCGCCGTCCCAAACCGCAGTCAGTAAGCTGCAAGAGGCAATCCTGCAGCGGCGATCGGTGGTGACAGTCGACAGTCGTGCGGCGGTCGTGCGATGGACGTGCAGCGTTCGTGCGCGGGTCGTACGGCGGCGGTCGGTGGTCGACGGTCCGTGAATAAGAAGAAAGAACAAACAAATATAAAAAATTATAAATTTTTACTAAACACATTTTATTCTTTTTCAATTCCAAGAATTGAAATTTTCTATAATAACCAGATACCTTATTTTACTCAAAAAATTTTCTTGGAGTAGAAATAGAAAAAAAAACAATTTTATAAAAAAAATAGTTCCTTGGAATGAGAACGTTGCCATGCGCACCTTTCGCAAATTGTAGGTTTTTTGAGAGATTGTCTAAACGAGGAATGGTAATGGATATGAGAGTGCTAGTATGAACACCTAGAGGGGTGTGAATAGGTGTTTAAAATAGATCTTGACAAATATATGCAGAATAAAATAAACTTCAAACAAATTAAAGGAGTTAAGGAAGAGAATAAGAACACAAGATTTATAGTGGTTCGGTTTAATTCAAGCCTACGTCCACTCTCCCACGCTAACAGCCTTCTTGGCTAGATTCCACTATGCAATCAACAAGAGATTACAACTTTGAGTGCATACACTTAGTAGATCACACTATCTCACTAAGTCACTCCTTTGGTTTTCTCTCACGATCACAAACGTTTAAGCTCTCCAAAGACAAGTGTATGATCGAAGATCGCTCGGATTTTGGAATTATAAATTCTGCGCTCTACCTCATACTTGTTCACCGGTCCATGATCTCCTTAAATACTCCTCCACTTCCAAACTACCCGTTGGACAGTATCTCCAAGGATCGTCTTCCAATCTACCCATTGGACAGCTCTGTATCTAGAAGATTTGGTAGCCGTTGAGTGACAAAGGTAGAATCCCAAATTGATTCCGATTGCCCATACAAATGGAATCTTGGTTTCCATAAGTAAAGCTTCTTCGTATAGAAAGTTCTTGTCTTCAAGATCCAATCGTCAATCAATTAGATTGAATCAATCAAATCAATGTTGATGTGGAATCCAAACCAGATCACTAGCCGTTATATAATTGGGCTTGAGTTACGATTCATCGAATCTGGATATAAAGTCTGAGAGCAATAATCTTTACAATCTGAGTTTGAGTGCGATAGACTTTATAATCTGAGTCTGAACATATTCTGCTTTAGCATAGAGTTTGTCTTCTGGTTCAGCTTCAGCATAGAGTCTGTCTTCTGGTTCTTCCAAGTATAGACTTTGATTTATTTTGTCATCTTCAAAACATCATAAGGGATTTCCCTAACAATCTCTCCATTTTTGATGATGATAGAACAATCTCTGAATATGCAAACCTTTTCAAAAATATTAATTTAAATCAAAGGATATCAGAAGATAGCAAATAGATTGAGCATAACAATATATAGAAAAATAATCGCGGCTCAATATTATGCAATGAATAATATCAACCAATCAACACATATGCATATTCATATCTTCTCCCCCTTTTTGTAATAATCAAAAAGTGATAATAATGAAAAAAGTATCACGTAGAGAATGATAACAAATATCTTGCATGAATCACAATTTCCAAAAATCAGCTTTTATAAAGTAAATCGAATATTAAAGATATGCAATATAGCTCACTTCGATCATATAAATCAGTAAATATTCAATAAAAATCACGGATGCATCATGAAATTCACGTACCTTTTTTGTCATAATAAAATGATAATATCAATAAGAGATTTGTTAATGACAAAAGGTAATAAAAGATGCACTAACCGGATTTTTTAGAACAAATTCTGACACATTTACCTTTCCTTCCATTCATAATAAGATCACGATCAATCTAAAAAGATTTTTTCATAATTGATCAAAACTCCTCCTCAATTTGTTGCCTTTTGAGATGATCACGATTCTTTTCCTTTTCTTTTGGATTCGATTTCTCCCCCTGTCATCATGACAGTATTTGCGAATGGAAACAATTGTTGCTTGTGCACGTTAAACAGAATATTTTTCCAGTATTTCCTTTGTAGCAACAACATCCGCAATGATCACTTGCATTTTGAAATTCGAGGCAAAAATTTATTTTCTTTAACCAAGTTCATCTCGAATTCAACCTGCATAAACTTAACAAACTTTTTCCACAAATAAGCTGTAATAATATCCACGTAATATATAATGCCATTTCTTCAAATAAATAATTGAATAGCATATATGAAATTATCTATTATTTAAATTCAGAACTACTCAACCTTTTGTACGACAGATTATGGATTTCCTTAACAATTTGCAAAAACTTTGCACAAGGAAGGGAATTTTTGAACCACCAGAAAATAGTATAGAATCTCCATGATTTTCTGATTGAGTTTTCCAAAATCCATATGGAAGATTCTTTTGTGACCTGCAAATTCTTATATAACAGATAATAATCTTTGCAAAAATGTCACGTAATATATTCCTTTGATTTTTGGATCAAACTTGCTAGATATAATATTTCTTCTAAGAATATAGCAAGAATATCCATGAATATGCAATAATATCTTTCGAGATCAAAGAGATTTCTTTGACCATAAATTTCAGATATGCATTTTGCAAAAGGAAAATAGATATTTTTGTCACGTGCCAAAATTGCAATACCTTATATTTATAACAAAAGATATTTGCAATATAATAAATAATCATCCAAAATCATGATAAATGCACGTACAAATTTGTAAGGCGGGAAGATAAAAAAATATTCTCTTACGCATGGTATATATTTCAAATATACCAAAAATCATTACCAATTTTCGCATGAGATGCATTTCTGATTGCATCATGATTTGCATAGATTTGCGATCATTCATCCCTTAAAGAATTTCCTACAATCAACTCATTTCCCTTTTTGGTATCCATCAATTTGGATCCTTCCATGACGTTAGAGCAAAATATATAATCTCCAAATATTCTTTCTTAATTCATCATAACAAAGTATTCAAAGAAAGAATATTATGTACAATGATATTTTGAAAAATAAATTCTCACTTAGTCATAGTACGATAAAAACAGAGAGAATAAAATCTTTGAATATCTAAGAATATCTTGCATCATCACGTAAAACAGATTTTCACTTTGCAAAATATGATTAAATCTGAAGTATAAAATTAGACAAAATAATCTGAATTATCTCAAATAATCACACGTATTGAATCAAATCTCAACTCACGAATCACAAAAACAAATCACATGATTCTTTCTTCAATAAAACAAATCAAGGAATATGATCATTATAAAATCTTAATCAACCAAGGATATATCGAATATAAAGTATAATGAGAATTATTGCCCAAATCAAATTGAGAATAAAAAAATCCTTACCAAATCCTCTTTCTTTTTCTTCTTTATATCCTGCAAAAATAACTCATCTTTTCTTTGGTACCCATTTTTTCTTGGGTCCATGAGAGTTAGTAGAATATGATGTTTTTATCCAATTTTTCTTAATAGGTCTCTAGACTTTAGGACAATCTTTCTCAAAGTGTTCCAAATCTCCACAATTTGAACACTTGAGGGCATTTCGGCCAACAGGTTTTACAAACACTTTTTGAAAATGATTTTTGTAAAATGTCTTTGGAGGTATTTGTTTAAGTCTCTCATTGACTTTAGGAAAATCAATTAGAGAATCATTTTCCTTATTGAAACCAAGTCCCGACTTATTATAGTAAGGAACTTGTATAGAAATGATATGGTCTAATGTTTTTGATCCATTTGAAAATCTTGTCGAAATATTTGAAAATTCTTTCTTCAAAGAATCATTTTCTTTGACAAGTAAATCTCGACTTTCTTTTGTTTGTAGAAAATCTTTTTGCAAAATTTCAAACTTTTCTTTTTGAGAAAGATCATGTTGCCTAAGCCGAGAATTCTCCTTTTTAAGTTCGAAGATCATTTTAAGAGAAGATTTGAGATTTGAGCAAAGCTCATTTATATACTTTGAAACTTTGAGAGGAATTTTTGAATGACTTACCTCGATTTCCTCGTCGGATTCTGAGTCTGTGCCTGAGTCAGACTCTGATTCTGAGTCTGTGTCTGAGTCAGACTCATATTCTAAATGTGCCATCAAGCATAAATTTCCTTGCTCATCATCTTCTTTTATTGTTCTTTTCTGGCCATTATGCTTGTATTTTCTTCTTCCACTGAATTTGCTTCCTTTTCTACTCAACTTTTTGAATTTCTCAATCATAAAAGCAAGTTCTTCGTCGTCCATGTCATTTTCTGAGTCTGTTTCATCAAAAACAATATTAGATATTAAAGCAATGGACTTTTTACCTTCGGGATCTTCATCGTTGAGTTGCTCCATTTCATAGGATTGAAGAGTGCCAATCAATTCATCAACGGAAAGTGGCATAATCCTTTGTGTCTCCCAGATTGAGGTCTTAACATGATTCCAATTTTTTGAGAGACCTCGCAAGAGTTTGTTGACCTTTATTGGGGAAGAAATTGGATGACCTTGATATGCCAAACCGTTTACAATTTCTGTAAAACAATCGAACATATCTCCAAATGACTCTCCTTGCTTCATCTTGAAGGATTCATATTTGCCGAGCAGGAAGTTTACTTTTATCTCTTTTACACGATCGGTCCCTTCATATGTAACATGAAGTCTATCCCAAACTTCTTTTGCTGTTTCACATGAAGAGATTCTATTATATTTAACAGGAGACAATGCACAATATAAAGAATAAATTGCTTTTGCATCAAGAGCTTTTCTTTTGGACATCTCCGTTCGAGACATAAGAGCGGGGGGGGTTGCTTTCTTTGTCTTTGCCATTCTTATTTGATGTAGATGCAGTAGTTGGATTGATTCCTTTTTCCACAACATCCCATTGCAAGGGATCTCTAGATCTTATGAATGCTTTCATTTTGTTCTTCCACACGTTGTATTCTTTTCCATCAAAATATGGTGGCATTGTGTTGCTTTGTCCCTCCATAAGTCTTGGTGCCAAGATACTATCCATAAAAGAATCTTTAGCTCAAAAGTAAAAAACACTTTTATAAACCGAGCACTTGGCTCTGATATCAATTGAGAGTGCTAGTATGAACACCTAGAGGGGGGTGAATAGGCGTTTAAAATATATGCGGAATAAAATAAACTTCAAAAAAAATAAAGGAATTAAGGAAGAGAATAAGAACACAAGATTTATAGTGGTTCGGCTTAATCCAAGCCTACGTCCACTCTCCCACACTAACAGCCTTCTTGGCTGGATTCCATTATGCAATCAACAAGAGATTACAACATTGAGTGCAAACACTTAGTAGATCACACTATCTCACTAAGTCACTCCTTTGGTATTTCTCTCACGATCACAAACGTTTAAGCTCTCCAAAGACAAATGTATGATCGAAGGTTGCTCAGACTTTGGAATTATAAATTCTACGCTCTATCTCTTACTTGCTCATCGGTCCATGATCTCCTTAAATACTCCTCCACTTCCAAACTACCCGTTGGACAGTATCTCCGAGGATCATCTTCCAATCTACCCATTGGACAGCTCTGTATCTAGAAGATTTGGTAGCCGTTGAGTGACAAAGGTAGAATCTGAAATTGATTCCGATCGCCCATACAAACGGAATCTTGGTTTCCATAAGTAAAGTTTCTTCGTATAGAAAGTTCTTGTCTTCAAGATCCAATCGTCAATGAATTAGATTGAATCAATCAAATCAATGTTGATGTGGAATCCAAACCAGATCACTAGCCGTTATATAATTGGGCTTGAGTTACGATTCATCGAATCTGGATATAAAGTCTGAGAGCAATAGACTTTACAATCTAAGTCTGAGTGCGATAGACTTTATAATCTGAGTCTGAACATATTCTGCTTTAGCATAGAGTTTGTCTTCTGGTTCAGCTTCAGCATAGAGTCTGTCTTCTGGTTCATCCAAGTATAGACTTTGACAATATCTTTTACACGTTTTATCATCTGCATAGTCTATTACTCAACCATCAAACATGTTAGTAGCCTTTGATTTTTTTTGTCATCTTCAAAACATCATAAGGGATTTCTCTAACAGTATAAAATGCTCAACTTATTCATGTTCTTGAACTCAGTCAGGCTAGCGTTGTTTTGCGGGGTTTTATCCTCGGCCTCCCACTGATCAAAACTCTCTTCCATAGACAATTCTTCTAAATTAACCAAGCTTTCAATAACTTCAAGCATGGAACACAATCTCAGGTCCAAAAATCTCAATTCTGTTACTTCACCAGTTTCTTTGGGCAACCGAGCAATTCTAGAATTGAAGAAACTTAGGAACTGCAATCCTTTTAGCTTTTCAAGAGTAGTCACATTCTTCAGATGGCATCCATCAAGACATAGTTGTGAGGTTCTTAAGTAACTCCATCGATGAAGGGAGGGAGATAAAAGATAAGCCAGTCAAGTCCAAGACTTGGAGCTTCTCCATAGATTCGAAAAATGAGTCGGGCATTTTAAGAAAGTTTTCTTCTAATGACAGAAGCATCCTCATGTTCGGGCAATCCAATTTTTTAGGAAATTCATTAATGTCAACATAGTATGAAAAAAAAAAAAAAAACATAGTATAAGGCCATTGCGGTTCATTTTCTGAGATCATACTATGACCATTCTTTAAACATAAAATCCTTTCTCCCGACTAAGGCGTTCTATTCCGTGTCAAAAAATTTGTCATGCATAGAGATGGCCAAGTAAATAATTATGTCATGCATGCTCAACTGGGCCGGGCCATCATTGCCTAGCAACAAAGAAGAGTCAAGGAGGCGACGTCAATCCATAGTCAACCTCTTCCTAGTGTCTTCGATGGTCTTGCTGAATTTTTTATATAAACCCAAGCCCATGCAGTAGATAAGGGCATCCCTCCATTCAAGCAAATCTCCACACTTCAACCTTTTAGCCACGAGAGAATTATGAGAGGCAAGCCTCCACAATTCTCGACTACTCTATCCACGAGATGTTAAATTCAGGGTCGATAACTCTGTCTCCCACTATCCTTTAAAAAGTATACGTGCTTTTCCATGCTTTAACTCACCGAGTTGGAATTATGGATCAGTGCCAGCGTCCGCCGGCAGTCTGTTGATGCCAATTGCCACACAACCGCCGCCTACCGCTGCACAACCACTGACCGTTGCTATCGACGACCGCCACAAGACCGCCGCACACAGCCCATTATCCGCCGCCCCCAACCGCAGTCAGTACGTTGCAAGCGGCAATCCTACAGCGGCGATCGGTGGTGACAGTTGACGGTCGTGCGCCGGTCGTGCGACGGTCCTGCGGTGGTCGTGCGACGAACGTGCGGCAGTCGTGCGACAGACGTGCGGCGTTTGTGCGCCGGTCGACGGCGGCGGTCCGCGGTCGACGGTCCGTGAATAAGACGAAAGAACAAACAAATATAAAAATTTATAAATTTTTACTAAACACATTTATTCTTCTTCAATTCCAAGAATAAAAATTTTCTATAATTACCAGATACCTTATTTTACTCAGAAATTGTTCTTGGAGTAGAAATAGAAAAAAAAAAAAAAACAATTTCAAAAAAAAAATAGTTCCCCGGAATAAAAACGTTGCCATGCGCACCTTTCGCAAATTGTAGGTTTCTTGAGAGATTGGCTTAACGAGGAATGGTAATGTATAAAATGCTCAACTTATTCATGTTCTTGAACTCAGCCAGGCTAGCATTGTTTTGCGGGGTTTTATCCTCGGCCTCCCACTGATCAAAACTCTCTTCCATAGACAATTCTTCTAAATTAACCAAGCTTTCAATAACTGCAAGCATGGAACCCAATCTCAGGTCCAAAATCTCAATTCTGTTAGTTCACCAATTTCTTTGGGCAACCGAGCAATTCTAGAATTGAAGAAACTTAGGAACTGCAATCCTTTCAGCTTTTCAAGAGCAGTCACATTCTCCGGATGGCATCCATCAAGACATAGTTGTGAGGTTCTTAAGTAACTCCATCGACGAAGGGAGGGAGATAAAAGATAAGCCAGTCAAGTCCAAGACTTGGAGCTTCTCCATAGATTCGAAAAATGAGTCGGGCATTTTGAGAAAGTTTTCTTCTAATGACAGAAGCATCCTCATGTTCGGGCAGTCCAATTTTTTAGGAAATTCATTAATGTCAACATAGTAAAAAAAAAAAAAAACATAGTATAAGGCCATTGCGGTTCATTTTTTGAGATCATACTGTGACCATTCTTTAAACATAAAATCCTTTCTCCCGACCAAGGCGTTCTATTCCGTGTCAATAAATTTGTCATACATAGAGATGGCCACGTCAATAATTATGTCATGCATGCTAGCAACAAAGAAGAGTCATCATTACCTAGCAACAAAGAAGAGTCAAGGAGGCGACGTCAATCCATAATCAACCTCTTCCTAGTGTCTTCGATGGTCTTGCTGAATTTTTTTATATAAACCCAAGCCCATGCAGTAGATAAGGGCATCCCTCCATTCAAGCAAATCTCCACACTTCAACCTTTTAGCCACTGAGAGAATTATGAGAGGCAAGCCTCCACAATTCTCGACTACTCTATCCACGAGATGTTAAATTCAGGGTCGATAACTCTGTCTCCCACTATCCTTTAAAAAAGTATACGTGCTTTTCCATGCTTTAACTCACCGAGTTGGAATTATGGATCAGTGCCAGCGTCCGCCGGCAGTCTGTTGATGCCAATTGCCACACAACCGCCGCCTACCGCTGCACAACCACCGACCGTTGCTATCGACGGCCGCCACAAGACCGCCGCACACAGCCCATTATCCGCCGCCCCAACCGCAGTCGTACGTTGCAAGCGGCAATCCTGCAGCGACAATCAGTGGTGACAGTCGACGGTCGTGCGCCGATCGTGCGACGGTTGCGGCGCTCGTGTAACGAACGTGCGGCGGTCGTGCGGTGTTCGTGCGCCGGTCGTACGGCGGCGGTCGGCGGTCGACGGTCCGTGAATAAGACGAAAGAACAAACAAATATAAAAATTTATAAATTTTTACTAAACACATTTATTCTTCTTCAATTCCAAGAATAAAAATTTTCTATAATTACCAGATACCTTATTTTACTCAGAAATTGTTCTTGGAGTAGAAATAGAAAAAAAAACAATTTCAAAAAAAAAAAGTTCCCTGGAATAAAAACGTTGCCATGCGCACCTTTCGCAAATTGTAGGTTTCTTGAGAGATTGGTTTAACGAGGAATGGTAATGTATAAAATGCTCAACTTATTCATGTTCTTGAACTCAGCCAGGCTAGCATTGTTTTGCGGGGTTTTATCCTCGGCCTCCCACCGATCAAAACTCTCTTCCATAGACAATTCTTCTAAATTAACCAAGCTTTCAATAACTGCAAGCATGGAACCCAATCTCAGGTCCAAAATCTCAATTCTGTTAGTTCACCAATTTCTTTGGGCAACCGAGCAATTCTAGAATTGAAGAAACTTAGGAACTGCAATCCTTTCAGCTTTTCAAGAGCAGTCACATTCTCCGGATGGCATCCATCAAGACATAGTTGTGAGGTTCTTAAGTAACTCCATCGACGAAGGGAGGGAGATAAAAGATAAGCCAGTCAAGTCCAAGACTTGGAGCTTCTCCATAGATTCGAAAAATGAGTCGGGCATTTTGAGAAAGTTTTCTTCTAATGACAGAAGCATCCTCATGTTCGGGCAGTCCAATTTTTAGGAAATTCATTAATGTCAACATAGTAAGAAAAAAAAAAACATAGTATAAGGCCATTGCGGTTCATTTTCTGAGATCATACTGTGACCATTCTTCAAACATAAAATCCTTTCTCCCGACCAAGGCGTTCTATTCCGTGTCAATAAATTTGTCATACATAGAGATGGCCACGTCAATAATTATGTCATGCATGCTAGCAACAAAGAAGAGTCATCATTACCTAGCAACAAAGAAGAGTCAAGGAGGCGACGTCAATCCATAATCAACCTCTTCCTAGTGTCTTCGATGGTCTTGCTGAATTTTTTTATATAAACCCAAGCCCATGCAGTAGATAAGGGCATCCCTCCATTCAAGCAAATCTCCACACTTCAACCTTTTAGCCACCGAGAGAATTATGAGAGGCAAGCCTCCACAATTCTCGACTACTCTATCCACGAGATGTTAAATTCAGGGTCGATAACTCTGTCTCCCACTATCCTTTAAAAAAGTATACGTGCTTTTCCATGCTTTAACTCACCGAGTTGGAATTATGGATCAGTGCCAGCGTCCGCCGGCAGTCTGTTGATGCCAATTGCCACACAACCGCCGCCTACCGCTGCACAACCACCGACCGTTGCTATCGACGCCGCCACAAGACCGCCGCACACAGCCCATTATCCGCCGCCCCCAACCGCAGTCAGTACGTTGCAAGCGGCAATCCTACAGCGGCGATCGGTGGTGACAGTTTGACGGTCGTGCGCCGGTCGTGCGACGGTCTGCGGTGGTCGTGCGACGAACGTGCGGCGGTCGTGCGACGGCGTGCGGCGTTTGTGCGCCGGTCGTACGGCGGCGGTCCGCGGTCGACGGTCCGTGAATAAGACGAAAGAACAAACAAATATAAAAATTTATAAATTTTTACTAAACACATTTATTCTTCTTCAATTCCAAGAATAAAAATTTTCTATAATTACCAGATACCTTATTTTACTCAGAAATTGTTCTTGGAGTAGAAATAGAAAAAAAACAATTTCAAAAAAAAAATAGTTCCCGGAATAAAAACGTTGCCATGCGCACCTTTCGCAAATTGTAGGTTTCTTGAGAGATTGGCTTAACGAGGAATGGTAATGTATAAAATGCTCAACTTATTCATGTTCTTGAACTCAGCCAGGCTAGCATTGTTTTGCGGGGTTTTATCCTCGGCCTCCCACTGATCAAAACTCTCTTCCATAGACAATTCTTCTAAATTAACCAAGCTTTCAATAACTGCAAGCATGGAACCCAATCTCAGGTCCAAAAATCTCAATTCTGTTAGTTCACCAATTTCTTTGGGCAACCGAGCAATTCTAGAATTGAAGAAACTTAGGAACTGCAATCCTTTCAGCTTTTCAAGAGCAGTCACATTCTCCGGATGGCATCCATCAAGACATAGTTGTGAGGTTCTTAAGTAACTCCATCGACGAAGGGAGGGAGATAAAAGATAAGCCAGTCAAGTCCAAGACTTGGAGCTTCTCCATAGATTCGAAAAATGAGTCGGGCATTTTGAGAAAGTTTTCTTCTAATGACAGAAGCATCCTCATGTTCGGGCAGTCCAATTTTTAGGAAATTCATTAATGTCAACATAGTAAGAAAAAAAAAAAAAAACATAGTATAAGGCCATTGCGGTTCATTTTCTGAGATCATACTGTGACCATTCTTCAAACATAAAATCCTTTCTCCCGACCAAGGCGTTCTATTCCGTGTCAATAAATTTGTCATACATAGAGATGGCCACGTCAATAATTATGTCATGCATGCTAGCAACAAAGAAGAGTCATCATTACCTAGCAACAAAGAAGAGTCAAGGAGGCGACGTCAATCCATAATCAACCTCTTCCTAGTGTCTTCGATGGTCTTGCTGAATTTTTTTATATAAACCCAAGCCCATGCAGTAGATAAGGGCATCCCTCCATTCAAGCAAATCTCCACACTTCAACCTTTTAGCCACCGAGAGAATTATGAGAGGCAAGCCTCCACAATTCTCGACTACTCTATCCACGAGATGTTAAATTCAGGGTCGATAACTCTGTCTCCCACTATCCTTTAAAAAAGTATACGTGCTTTTCCATGCTTTAACTCACCGAGTTGGAATTATGGATCGGTGCCGGCGTCCGCCGGCAGTCCTGTTGATGCCAATTGCCACACAACCGCCGCCTACCGCTGCACAACCACGACCGTTGCTATCGACGACCGCCACAAGACCGCCGCACACAGCCCATTATCCGCCGCCCCCAACCGCAGTCGACGTTGCAAGCGGCAATCCTACAGCGGCGATCGGTGGTGACAGGTTGACGGTCGTGCGCCGGTCGTGCGCGACGGTCCTGCGGTGGTCGTGCGACGAACGTGCGGCAGTCGTGCGACAGACGTGCGGCGTTTGTGCGCCGGTCGTACGGCGGCGGTCCGCGGTCGACGGTCCGTGAATAAGACGAAAGAACAAACAAATATAAAAATTTATAAATTTTTACTAAACACATTTATTCTTCTTCAATTCCAAGAATAAAAATTTTCTATAATTACCAGATACCTTATTTTACTCAGAAATTGTTCTTGGAGTAGAAATAGAAAAAAAAAACAATTTCAAAAAAAAAATAGTTCCCCGGAATAAAAACGTTGCCATGCGCACCTTTCGCAAATTGTAGGTTTCTTGAGAGATTGGCTTAACGAGGAATGGTAATGTATAAAATGCTCAACTTATTCATGTTCTTGAACTCAGCCAGGCTAGCATTGTTTTGCGGGGTTTTATCCTCGGCCTCCCACTGATCAAAACTCTCTTCCATAGACAATTCTTCTAAATTAACCAAGCTTTCAATAACTGCAAGCATGGAACCCAATCTCAGGTCCAAAAATCTCAATTCTGTTAGTTCACCAATTTCTTTGGGCAACCGAGCAATTCTAGAATTGAAGAAACTTAGGAACTGCAATCCTTTCAGCTTTTCAAGAGCAGTCACATTCTCCGGATGGCATCCATCAAGACATAGTTGTGAGGTTCTTAAGTAACTCCATCGACGAAGGGAGGGAGATAAAAGATAAGCCAGTCAAGTCCAAGACTTGGAGCTTCTCCATAGATTCGAAAAATGAGTCGGGCATTTTGAGAAAGTTTTCTTCTAATGACAGAAGCATCCTCATGTTCGGGCAGTCCAATTTTTTAGGAAATTCATTAATGTCAACATAGTAAGAAAAAAAAAACATAGTATAAGGCCATTGCGGTTCATTTTCTGAGATCATACTGTGACCATTCTTCAAACATAAAATCCTTTCTCCCGACCAAGGCGTTCTATTCCGTGTCAATAAATTTGTCATACATAGAGATGGCCACGTCAATAATTATGTCATGCATGCTAGCAACAAAGAAGAGTCATCATTACCTAGCAACAAAGAAGAGTCAAGGAGGCGACGTCAATCCATAATCAACCTCTTCCTAGTGTCTTCGATGGTCTTGCTGAATTTTTATATAAACCCAAGCCCATGCAGTAGATAAGGGCATCCCTCCATTCAAGCAAATCTCCACACTTCAACCTTTTAGCCACCGAGAGAATTATGAGAGGCAAGCCTCCACAATTCTCGACTACTCTATCCACGAGATGTTAAATTCAGGGTCGATAACTCTGTCTCCCACTATCCTTTAAAAAAGTATACGTGCTTTTCCATGCTTTAACTCACCGAGTTGGAATTATGGATCAGTGCCAGCGTCCGCCGGCAGTCTGTTGATGCCAATTGCCACACAACCGCCGCCTACCGCTGCACAACCACCGACCGTTGCTATCGACGACCGCCACAAGACCGCCGCACACAGCCCATTATCCGCCGCCCCAACCGCAGTCGTACGTTGCAAGTGGCAATCGTACGGCGGTGATCGCTGGTGATAGTTGACGGTCGTGCGCCGGTCGTGCGACGGTCCTGCGGTGGTCGTGCGACGAACGTGCGGCAGTCGTGCGACAGACGTGCGGCGTTTGTGCGCCGGTCGTACGGCGGCGGTCCGCGGTCGACGGTCCGTGAATAAGACGAAAGAACAAACAAATATAAAAATTTATAAATTTTTACTAAACACATTTATTCTTCTTCAATTCCAAGAATAAAAATTTTCTATAATTACCAGATACCTTATTTTACTCAGAAATTGTTCTTGGAGTAGAAATAGAAAAAAAAAAAACAATTTCAAAAAAAAAAAATAGTTCCCCGGAATAAAAACGTTGCCATGCGCACCTTTCGCAAATTGTAGGTTTCTTGAGAGATTGGCTTAACGAGGAATGGTAATGTATAAAATGCTCAACTTATTCATGTTCTTGAACTCAGCCAGGCTAGCATTGTTTTGCGGGGTTTTATCCTCGGCCTCCCACTGATCAAAACTCTCTTCCATAGACAATTCTTCTAAATTAACCAAGCTTTCAATAACTGCAAGCATGGAACCCAATCTCAGGTCCAAAAATCTCAATTCTGTTAGTTCACCAATTTCTTTGGGCAACCGAGCAATTCTAGAATTGAAGAAACTTAGGAACTGCAATCCTTTCAGCTTTTCAAGAGCAGTCACATTCTCCGGATGGCATCCATCAAGACATAGTTGTGAGGTTCTTAAGTAACTCCATCGACGAAGGGAGGGAGATAAAAGATAAGCCAGTCAAGTCCAAGACTTGGAGCTTCTCCATAGATTCGAAAAATGAGTCGGCATTTTGAGAAAGTTTTCTTCTAATGACAGAAGCATCCTCATGTTCGGGCAGTCCAATTTTTTAGGAAATTCATTAATGTCAACATAGTAAGAAAAAAAAACATAGTATAAGGCCATTGCGGTTCATTTTCTGAGATCATACTGTGACCATTCTTCAAACATAAAATCCTTTCTCCCGACCAAGGCGTTCTATTCCGTGTCAATAAATTTGTCATACATAGAGATGGCCACGTCAATAATTATGTCATGCATGCTAGCAACAAAGAAGAGTCATCATTACCTAGCAACAAAGAAGAGTCAAGGAGGCGACGTCAATCCATAATCAACCTCTTCCTAGTGTCTTCGATGGTCTTGCTGAATTTTTTATATAAACCCAAGCCCATGCAGTAGATAAGGGCATCCCTCCATTCAAACAAATCTCCACACTTCAACCTTTTAGCCACTGAGAGAATTATGAGAGGCAAGCCTCCACAATTCTCGACCACTCTATCCACGAGATGTTAAATTCAGGGTCGATAACTCTGTCTCCCACTATCCTTAAAAAAGTATACGTGCTTTTCCATGCTTTAACTCACCGAGTTGGAATTATGGATCGGTGCCGGCGTCCGCCGGCAGGTGTTGATGCCAATTGCCACACAACCGCCGCCTACCGCTGCACAACCACCGACCGTTGCTATCGACGACCGCCACAAGACCGCTGCAGACAGCCCATTATCCGCCGCCCCCAACCGCAGTCGCACGTTGCAAGCGGCAATCCTACAGCGGCGATCGGTGGTGACAGTTGACGGTCGTGCGCCGGTCGTGCGACGGTCCTGGCTGTTGTTGCCAATTGCCACACGACCGCCGCCTACCGCTGCACGACCGCCGACCGTCGCTACCGACGACCGCCACAAGACCGCCGCACACAGCCCATTATCCGCCGCCCCCAATCGAAGTCAGTGGGCTGCAAGCGGCAATCCTGTAGCAGCGATTGGTGGTGACAGTCGACGGTCGTGCGCCGGTAGTGCGACGGTCGTGCGGCGGTCGTGCGACGGATGTGCGGCATTTGTTTGCCGGTCGTACGGCGGCGGTCGGCGGTCGACGGTCCGTGAGTAAGAAGAAAGAACAAACAAAATAAGAATTTATAAAGTTTTACTAAACACATTTCCATTCTTTTTCTATTCCAAGAATAGAAATTTTCTATAATTACCAAATACTTTATTTTACTCAGAAACTGTTCTTGGAGTAGAAATAGAAAAAAAAAAACAATTTCAAAAAAGAAAAAAGAAATAGTTCCCTGGAATAAAAACGTTGCCATGCGCACCCTTAGTTTCACAAATGGTAGGTTTCTTGAGAGATTGGCTGAACAAGGAATGACAATGTATAAAGTGGTCAACTTATTCATGTACTTGAACTCAGCCAGGTTAGCGTTGTTTCGCGGGGTTTTATTCTCGGCCTCCCGCTGATCAAAACTCTCTTCCATAGACAATTCTTCTAAATTAACCAATCTTTCAATAACTTCAAGCATGGAACACAATCTCAGGTCCAAAATCTCAATTCGTTAGTTCACCAATTTCTGTGGGCAGCCGAGCAATTCTAGAATTGAAGAAACTTAGGAATTGCAATCCATTCAGCTTTCCAAGAGCAGTCACTTTCTCCAAATGGCATCCATCAAGATGAGGTTTTTAAGTAACTTCATCGACAAAATGAGGGAGGTAAAAGAAAGGCCAGTCAAGTCCAAGATTTGGAGCTTCTACATAGATTAGAAAAATGAGTAGAGTATTTTGAGAAAGTTTTCTTTTAAAGACTGAAGAATCCTCATGTTTGGACAGTCCAATTTTTCAGGAAATTCATCAATGTCAACATGGTAGAAGGCTATTGCGGTGCATTTTCTGAGATCATATTGTGACCATTCTTTAAATCCAAAATCCTTTGTCCCGACCAAGGCGTTCCATTCCGTGTCAATAAATTTGTCATGCATATAGATTGCCACATCAATAATTAGGTCATGCATGCTCAACTGGGCCCGGCCATCACTGCCTAGCAACAAAGAAGAGTCAAGGAGGCGACGTCAATCCATAATCAACCTCTTTCTAGTGTTTTCAATGGTCTTGTTAAATTTTTTTTATATAAACCCAAGCCCATGCAGTAGATAAGGGCAACCCATATGCCAAGTCCCCGAGAGACTAGAGCATGAACCGAGAACAGTGCTTTGATCCTCTCATCTTTTAGGTCATTGTAACTAAGGTCCACTATTGATTTTACATCGGACCCTTCTTTATAGGTCGTAGCATCCCTCCATTCAGAAAAATCTCCACACTTCAACCTTTTAGCCATTGAGAGAATCATAAGAGGCAAGCCTCCACAATTCTCGACAACTCTATCCACGAGGATCTTAAATTTAGGGTCGATAACTCTGTCCCCCACTGTCCTTTAAAAAAGCATACGTGCTTCTCCATGCTTTAACTCGATGAGTTGGAATTATGGAATAGAGCCACCATCTGCCAGCAACCTATTGACGCCAACAGCCACACGACCGCTGCTTGCCGCTGCACGACCGCCGACTGTAGCTGCCGAGGGCCACTGCAAAACCGCCTTACACAGCCCATTAGCCGCCGCCCCCAATCGCATTTAGTGGGCTGCAAGTTACTATCCTGTGTCAGCGATCGGCGGTGACAGTCGACGATTGTGCGTCGGTCGTGCGATGGTCGTGCGGCATTCGTGCGGTGGTGGTACGGCAGCAGTCGGCGGTCGACAGTCCGTGAGTAAGAAGAAAGAACAAACAAATATAAAATTTATAAATTTTTACTAAACGCATTTCTATTATTTTTCTTTTCCAAGAATAGAAATTTTGTATAATTACCAAATATCTTATTTTACTCAGAAATTATTCTTGGAGTAGAAATAGAAAAAAAAAACTATTTTTGATAAAAAATAATAGTTCCCTAGAATAGAAATATTGCCATGCGCACCCTTAGTTTTGCAAATGGTATGTTTCTTAAGAGATTGGGTGAACGAGGAATGACAATGTATAAAGTGGTCAACTTATTCATGTACTTGAACTCAGCCAGGCTAGCGTTGTTTCGTGGGGTTTTATCCTCGACCTCCCACTGATAAAAACTCTCTTCCATAGACAATTCTTCTAAATTAACCAAGCTTTCAATAACTTCAAGCACGGAACACAATCTTAGGTCCAAAAATCTCAATTCTATTAGTTCACCAATTTCTTTGGGCAGCCGAGCAATTCTAGAATTAAAGAAACTTAGGAATTGCAATCCTTTCAGCTTTCCCAGAGCAATCACATTCTCCAGATGGCATCCATCAAGACATAGATGTGAGGTTTTTAGGTAACTTCATCGACAAAATGAGGGAGGCAAAAGATAAGCCAATCAAGTCCGAGACTTGGAGCTTCTCCATAGATTCAAAAAATGAGTCAAGCATTTTGAGAAAGTTTTCTTCTAATGACTGAAGAATCTTCATGTTCGGACAGTCCAATTTTTCAGGAAATTCATCAATGTCAACATAGTCTAAGGCCTTTGCGGTGCATTTTCTGAGATCATACTGTGACTATTCTTTAAACCCAAAATCCTTTCTCCCGACCCAGGCATTCCATTCCGTGTCAATAAATTTGTCATGTATAGAGATGGCCACGTCAGTAATTAGGTCATGCATGCTTAACTGGGCCCGGCCATCACTGCCTAGCAACAAAGAAGAGTCAAGGAGGTGACGTCAATTGATAATCAACCTCTTTCTAGTGTCTTCAATGGTCTTGCTGAATTTTTTTATATAAACCCAAGCCCATGCAGTAGATATGGGCATCCCTTATGCCAAGTCCCCGAGAGACTAGAGCATGAACCAAGAACAACGCTTTGATCCTCTCATCTTTGAGGTCATTGTAACTAAGGTCCACTATAGATTTTACATCGGACCCTTCTTTATAGGTCGAAGCATCTGTCCATTCATGCAAATCTCCACACTTCAACCTTTTAGCCACTGAGAGAATCATAAGAGGTAAGCCTCCATAATTCTTGACCACTTTATCCACGAGGATCTTAAATTCAAGGTCGATAACTCTGTCCCCTACTGTCCTTTAAAAAGCATACGTGCTTCTCCATGCTTTAACTCACTGAGTTGGAAGTATGGATCAGAGCCACTGTCCGCCGGCAGCCTGTTGTCACCAACCGCCACATGACTGCCGCCTACCACTGCATGACCGCCAACCGTCGTTGCCCACGGCCGCCGCAAGACTGCCGCACACATTCCATTAGCCGTTGCCCCCAACCGCAGTCATTAGGCTGCAAGTGGCAATCCTACGGCGATCGTACGGTGGTGGTAGGCGGTTGACGGTTCATGAGTAAGAAGAAAGAACAAACAAATATATAAATTTATAAATTTTTACTAAACGCATTTCTATTAATTTTCTATTCCAAGAATAGAAATTTGGTATAATTACCAAATACCTTATTTTACTCAAAAATTATTCTTGGAGTAGAAATAGAAAAAAAAAACCTATTTCTGAAAAAAAAAATAGTTCCCTAGAATAGAAATGTTGTCATGCGCACCCTTAGTTTTGCAAATGGTAGGTTTCTTAAGAGATTGGCGGAACGAGGAATGACAATGTATAAAGTGGTCAACTTATTCATGTATTTGAACTCAACCAGGCTAGCGTTGTGTCATGGGGTTTTATCCTCGATCTCCCACTAATCAAAACTCTCTTCCATAGACAATTCTTCTAAATTAACCAAGCTTTCAATAACTTCAAGCACGGAACACAATCTTAGGTCCAAAAATCTCAATTTTGTTAGTTCACCAATTTTTTTGGGCAGCCGAGCAATTCTAGAATTGAAGAAACTTAGGAATTGCAATCCTTTCAGCTTTCCCATAGCAGTCACATTCTCCAAATGGCATCCATCAAGACATAGATGTGAGGTTTTTAAGTAACTTCATGGACAAAAGGAGATAGGTAAAAGATAAGCCAGTCATGTTCGAGACTTGGAGCTTCTTCATAGATTCGAAAAATGAGTCGAGCATTTTGAGAAAGTGTTCTTCTAATGACTGAAGAATCTTCAAGTTCGGACAGTCCAATTTTTCAGGAAATTCATCAATGTCAACATAGTAAAAGGCTATTGCAGTGCATTTTCTGAGATCATACTGTGACCATTCTTTAAACCCAAAATCCTTTGTCCCGACCAAGGTGTTCCATTCCGTGTCAATAAATTTGTCATGGATAGAGATGGCCACATCAATAATTAGGTCATGCATGCTCAACTGGGCCCGGCCATCACTGCCTAGCAACAAAGAAGAGTCAAGGAGGCGACGTCAATTGATAATCAACCTCTTTCTAGTGTCTTCAATGGTCTTGCTGAATTTTTATATAAACCCAAGCCCATGCAGTAGATAAGGGCATCCCTTATGCCAAGTCCCCGAGAGACTAGAGCATGAACCAAGAACAGTGCTTTGATCCTCTCATCTTTGAGGTCATTGTAACTAAGGTCCACTATAGATTTTACATCGGACCCTTCTTTATAGGTTGAAGCATCCCTCCATTCATGCAAATCTCCACACTTCAACCTTTTAGCCACTGAGAGAATGATAAGAGGCAAGCCTCCACAATTCTTGACCACTTTATCCACGAGGATCTTAAATTCAAGGTCGATAACTATGTCCCCCACTATCCTTTAAAAAGCATACATGCTTCTCCATGCTTTAACTCACTGAGTTGGAATTATGGATCAGAGCGACTGTCCGCCAGCAGCCTGTTGTCACCAACCGCCACATGACCGACGCCTGCTGCTACACGATCGTCGATCGTCGCTGCTGACGGCTGCCGCAAGACCGCCGCACACAGCCCATTAGCTACCGCCTCCCAACTGCATTCAGTGAGCTGCAAGCGGCAATCCTGCAGCGGCGATCAATGGTGACAGTCGACAGTCATGCGCCGATCGTGCGACGGTCGTACGATGGTAGTGCGGCGGTCGTACGGCAGCGGTCGGCGGTCAACGGTCCGTGAGTAAGAAGAAAGAACAAACAAATATAAAAATTTATAATTTTTTACTAAATGCATTTCTATTCTTTTTCGATTTCAAGAATAGAAATTTTGTGTAATTACCAAATACCCTATTTTACTCGAAATTGTTCTTGGAGTAGAAATAGAAAAAAAAAACTATTTCAAAAAAAAAAAAAAAATAGCTCCCTGGAATAGAAACGTTGTGATGCACACCCTTAGTTTCGCAAATGGTAGGTTTCTTGAGAGATTTGCTGAACGAGGAATCACAATGTATAAAGTGGTCAACTTATTCATGTACTTGAACTCAGCCAGGCTAGCGTTCTTTCGCGGGGTTTTATCCTCGACCTTCCACTGATCAAAACTCTCTTCCTTAGACAATTCTTCTAAATTAACCAAGCTTTCAATAACTTCAAGCATGGAACACAATCTCAGGTCCAAAAATCTCAATTATGTTAGTTCATCAATTTCTTTGGGCAGCCGAGTTATTCTAGAATTGAAGAAACTTAGCAATTGCAATCCATTCAGCTTTCCAAGCGCAATCACATTCTCGGATGGCATCCATCAAGACATAGATGTGAGGTTTTTAAGTAACTTCATTGACAAAATGAGGGAGGTAAAAGATAAGCCAATCAAGTCCAAGACTTGGAGCTTCTCCATAGATTTGAAAAATGAGTAGAGCATTTTGAGAAAGATTTCTTCTAATGACTGAAGAATCCTCATGTTCGGACAATCTAATTTTTTCAGGAAATTCATCAATGTCAACATAGTGGAAGGCCATTGCGGTGCATTTTCTGAGATCATACTGTGACCATTCTTTAAACCCAAAATCCTTTCTCACGACCAAGGCGTTCCATTCCGTGTCAATAAATTTTTCATGCATAGAGATGGCCATGTCAATAATTAGCCGATGCATGCTTAACTGGGCCCGGCCATCACTGCCTAGCAACAAAGAAGAGCTAAGAGGCGACGTCAATCCATAATCAACCTCTTTCTAGTGTCTTCGATGGTCTTGCTGAATTTTTTATATAAACCTAAGCCCATGCAATAGATAAAAGCGACCCATATGCCAAGTCCCCGAGAGACTAGAGCATGAACCAAGAACAACGCTTTGATCCTCTGATCTTTTAGGTCATTGTAACTAAGGTCCACTATTGATTTTACATCGGACCCTTCTTTATAGGTCGAAGCATCCCTCCATTCAGGAAAATCTCCACAGTTCAAGCTTTTAACCATTGAGAGAATCATAATAGGCAAGCCTCCACAATTCTCGACCACTCTATCCATGAGGATCTTAAATTCAGGGTCGATAACTTTGTCCCCCACTATCCTTTAAAAGAGTATATGTGCTTCTCCATGCTTTAACTCATTGAGTTTGAATTATGGATCAGAGCCACCATCTGCCGGCAGCCTGTTGTTGCCTACCGCCACACGACTGCCACCTGCCGCTGCACGACCGCCGACCGTAACTGCCGACGGCCGCCGCAAGACCGCCGCACATAGCCTATTAGTCGCGGTCCATAACGACAGTCCGTGGGCTGCAAGCGACAATCTTGCGCTTCGATCGGTGGTGACAGTTGACGGTTGTGCGCTGGTCGTGCGACGGTCGTGCGACGGTAGTGCGACGGTCGTGCGGCGTTCGTGCGGCGGTTGTACGGCGGCGGTCGGCGGTCGGCGGTCCATGAGTAAGAAGAAATAACAAACAAATATAAAAATTTATAAATTTTAATTAAACGCAATTCTATTCTTTTTCTATTCCAAGAATAGAAATTTTGTATAATTACCAAATACCTTATTTTACTCAGAAATTGTTATTGGATTAGAAATAGAAAAAAAAAAACTGTTTCTAAAAAAAAAAATAGTTCCCTGTAATAGAAATGTTGCCATGTGCACCCTTAGTTTCACAAATGATAGGTTTCTTAAGAGATTGGCTGAACGAGGAATGACAATGTATAATGTTGTCAACTTATTCATGTACTTGAACTCAACTAGGCTAGTATTGTTTCACGGGGTTTTATCCTCGACCTCCCACTGATAAAAACTCTCTTCCATAGATAATTCTTCTAAATTAACGAAGCTTTCAATAACTTCAAGCATGGAACATAATCTCAGGTCCAAAAATCTCAATTATGTTAGTTAACCAAATTCTTTGGGCAGCCGAGCTATTCTAGAATTGAAGAAACTTAGGATTTGCAATCCCTTCAGCTTTCCAGGAGCAGTCACATTCTCCAAATGGCATCCATCAAGACATAGCTGTGAGGTTTTTAAGTAACTTCATCGACAAAAGGAGGGAGGTAAAAGATAAGCTAGTCAAGTTCGAGACTTGGAGCTTCTCCATAGATTCGAAAAATGAGTAGAGCATTTTGAGAAAGTTTTCTTCCAATGACTGAAGAATCCTCATGTTCGGACAGTCCAATTTTTCAGGAAATTCATCAATGTCAACATAGTAGAAGGCCATTGCGGTGCATTTTCTGAGATCATATTGTGACCATTCTTTAAACCCAAAATCCTTTCTCCTGACCAAGGCGTTCCACTCCGTGTCAATAAATTTTTCATGCATAGAGATGGCCACGCCAATAATTAGGTCATGCATGCTCAACTAGGCTCAGCCATCACTACCTAGCAACAAAGAAGAGTCAAGGAGGCGACGTCAATCCATAATCAACCTCTTTCTAGTGTCTTCGATGGTCTTGCTGATATTTTTTTTTATAAACCCAAGCCCATGCAGTAGATAAGGGCATCCCTTATGCCAAGTCCCCGAGAGACTAGAGCATGAACCAACAGCGCTTTGATCCTCTCATCTTTGAGGTCATTGGAACTAAAGTCCATTATTGATTTTACACTGGACCCTTCTTTATAGGTCAAAGCATGCCTCCATTCAGGCAAATCTCCACACTTCAACCTTTTAGCCACTGAGAGAATCATAAGAGGCAAGCCTAAATTTTTACTAAACAAATAAGGGAGTGGTCGGCGGTCGACAGTCCGTGAGTAAGAAGAAAGAACAAACAAATATAAAAATTTATAAATTTTTACTAAACGCATTTCCATTCTTTTTCTATTCCAAGAATAGAGATTTTGTATAATTACCAAATACCTTATTTTACTCAGAAATTTTTCTTGGAGTAGAAATAAAACAAAAAAAAAACTATTTTTGGAAAAAAAATATTTCCCTGGAACAGAAACGTTGTCATGCATACCCTTAGTTTCGAAAATGGTAGGTTTCTTGAGAGATTAGTTGAACGAGGAATGACAACGTATAAAGTGGTCAACTTATTCATGTACTTGAACTCAGCCAGGCTAGTGTTGTTTCGTGGGGTTTTATCCTCGGCCTCCCACTGATCAAGACTCTCTTCTATATACAATTCTTCTAAATTAACCAAGTTTTCAATAACTTCAAGCATGGAACACAATCTCAGGTCCAAAAATCTCAATTCTGTTAGTTCACCAATTTCTTTGGGCAACCGAGCAATTCTACAATTGAAGAAACTTAGGAACTGCAATCCTTTCAACTTTTCAAGAGCAGTCACATTCTCCAGATGGCATCCATCAAGACATAGTTGTGAGGTTTTTAAGTAACTTCATCGACAAAAGGAGGGAGGTAAAAGATAAGCCAGTCAAGTCCAAGACTTGGAGTTTCTCCGTAAATTCGAAAAATGAGTCGAGCATTTTGAGAAAGTTTTCTTCTAATGACTGAAGAATCCTCATGTTCGGACAGTCCAATTTTCCAGGAAATTCATCAATGTCAACATAGTAGAAGGCCATTGCGGTGTATTTTCTGAGATCATACCGTGACCATTCTTTAAACCCAAAATCCTTTCTCCCGACCGAGGCGTTCCATTTCGTGTCAATAAATTTGTCATGCATAGAGATGGCCACGTCAATAATTAGGTCATGCATGCTCAACTGGGCTCGACCATCACTACCTAGCAACAAAGAAGATTCAAGGAGGCGACGTCCATCCATAATCAACCTCTTTCTAGTGTCTTCGATGGTCTTGCTGAATTTTTTACATAAACCCAAGCCCATGCAGCAGATAAGGGCATCCCTTATGCCAAGTCCCCGAGAGACTAGAGCATGAACCAATAACAGCGCTTTAATCCTCTCATCTTTGAGGTCATTGTAACTAAGGTCCACTATTGATTTTAGATCGGACCTTTCTTTATAGGTCGAAGCATCCCCCCATTCAGACAAATCTCCACACTTCAACCTTTTACCACTGAGAGAATCAAAAGAGGCAAGCCTCCACAATTTTCGACCACTCTATCCACGAGGATCTTAAAGTCAGGGTCGATAACTCTATCCCCCACTGCCCTTTAAAAAAGTATACGTGCTTCTACATGCTTTAACTCACTGAGTTGGAATTATGGATCAGAGCCACCGTCTGCCGCCAGCGTGTTGTAGCCAATCGCCACACGACCGCCACCTACCGCTGCACGACCACTTACCGTTGCTACCAACGGCCGTTGCAAGACCGCAGCACACAGCCTATTAGCTGCCGCCCCCAACAGCAGTCATTGGGCTGCAAGTGGCAATCCTGCGGCGGCGATCAGTGGTGACAATCGACGGTCGTGCGCTGGTCGTGCGATGGTCGTGCGGCTGTGCCGCGATTGTACGACAGTGGTCGGTGGTCGACAGTCCGTGAGTAAGAGGAAAGAACAAACAAATATAAAAATTTATAAATTTTTACTAAACGCATTTCTATTCTTTTTCTATTCCAAGAATAGAGATTTTGTATAATTACCAAATACCTTATTTTACTCAGAAATTTTTCTTGGAGTAGAAATAAAACAAAAAAAAAACTATTTTGAAAAAAATATTTCCTGGAACAGAAACGTTGTCATGCGTACCCTTAGTTTCGAAAATGGTAGGTTTCTTGAGAGATTAGCTGAACGAGGAATGACAACGTATAAAGTGGTCAACTTATTCATGTACTTGAACTCAGCCAGGCTAGTGTTGTTTCGTGGGGTTTTATCCTCGGCTCCCACTGATCAAGACTTTCTTCTATAGACAATTCTTCTAAATTAACCAAGCTTTCAATAACTTCAAGCATGGAACACAATCTCAGGTCCAAAAATCTCAATTTTGTTAGTTCACCAATTTCTTTGGGCAACCGAGCAATTCTACAATTGAAGAAACTTAGGAACTGCAATCCTTTCAACTTTTCAAGAGCAGTCACATTCTCCAGATGGCATCCATCAAGACATAGTTGTGAGGTTTTTAAGTAACTTCATCGACAAAAGGAGGGAGGTAAAAGATAAGCCAGTCAAGTCCAAGACTTGGAGTTTCTCCATAAATTCGAAAAATGAGTCAAGCATGTTGAGAAAGTTTTCTTCTAATGACTGAAGAATCCTCATGTTCGAACAGTCCAATTTTCCAGGAAATTCATCAATGTCAACATAGTAAAAGGCCATTGCGGTGTATTTTCGAGATCATACCGTGACCATTCTTTAAACCCAAAATCCTTTCTCCCGACCGAGGCGTTCCATTCCGTGTCAATAAATTTGTCATGCATAGAGATGGCCACGTCAATAATTAGGTCATGCATGCTCAACTGGGCTCGACCATCACTACCTAGCAACAAAGAAGATTCAAGGAGGCGACGTCCATCCATAATCAACCTTTTTCTAGTGTCTTCAATGGTCTTGCTGAATTTTTTACATAAACCCAAGCCCATGCAGCAGATAAGGGCATCCCTTATGCCAAGTCCCGAGAGACTAGAGCATGAACCAATAACAGCGCTTTAATCCTCTCATCTTTGAGGTCATTGTAACTAAGGTCCACTATTGATTTTAGATCGGACCTTTCTTTATAGGTCGAAGCATCCCTCCATTCAAACAAATCTCCACACTTCAACCTTTTAGCCACTGAGAGAATCAAAAGAGGCAAGCCTCCACAATTTTCGACCACTCTATCCACGAGGATCTTAAATTCAGGGTTGTTAACTCTGTCCCCCCACTATCCTTTAAAAAAGTATTTGTGCTTCTCCATGCTTTAACTCACTAAGTTGGAATTTTGGACCAAAGCCATTGTCCACCGATAGCTTGCCATCGCCAATCGCCACACGACCGCCGAACGAATGCTGCCTGCCGCCGCACGTCCACCGCACGATTGCCGCTTGCCGCTGCACAACTGCCAACCGTCGTTGCCGACTGCCACACACAGCCCACCAACTGTCTCCCCCTCCCGCAGTCGATGGTCAGCGAGCCGTAATCTTGTAGCGGCGATCGGCAGTGACGATCGACGGTCGTGCGGTGGTCGTGTGGCAACGGGCGGCGGTCAAAGGTCCATGAGTTAGAAGAAAAAGAAATAAATATAAAAATTTATAAATTTTTACCAAACGTATTTTTATTCTTTTTCTATTCCAAGAATATAAATTTTGTATAGTTACTAAACACCTTATTTTACTCAGAAATTATTATTTTTGTTAAAAATTTAGTCATAAATTGTTTCCTAAGTAGAAATAAAATAAAATAAAAACTATTTCTGAAAAGAAATAGTTTCTCGGAATAGAAACGTTGCCGTGCACACCCTTAGTTTCTCAAATGGTAGGTCTCTTGAGAGATTGGCTGAACGAGGAATGGCAATGTATAAAGTGCTCAACTTATTCATGTTCTTGAACTTAGCTAGGCTAGCGTTGTTTCGCGGGGTTTTATCCTCGGCCTCCCACTGATCAAAATTCTCTTCCATAGATAATTCTTCTAAACCAAGCTTTAATAACTTCAAGCATGAAACACAATCTCAGGTCCAAAAATCTCAATTCTGTTAGTTCACCCATTTCTTTAGGCAGCCGAGCAATTCTAGAATTGAAGAAACTTAGGAACTGCAATCCTTTCAGCTTTCCAAGAGCAGTCACATTCTTCAGATGGCATCCATCAAGACATAGTGATGTGAGGATTTTAAGTAACTCCATCGACAAGGGGAGATAGGTAAACGATAAGCCAGTCAAGTCCAATACTTGGAGCTTCTTCATAGATTCGAAAAATGGGTCGGGCATTTTGAGAAAGTTTTCTTCAAATAACAGAAGAATCCTCATGTTCGGGCAGTTCAATTTTTCAAGAAATTCATCAATGTTAACATAGTAGAAGGCCATTGCGGTGCATTTTCTGAAATCATACTGTGACCATTCTTTAAACCCAAAATCCTTTCTCTTGACCAAGGCGTTCCATTCCATGTCAGTAAATTTTTCATGCATAAAGATGGCCACGTCAATAATTAGGTCATGCATGCTCAACTAGGCCCGGCCATCACTGCCTAGCAACAAAGAAGAGTCAAGGAGACGACGTCAATCCATAATCAACCTATCTCTAGTGTCTTTGATGGTCTTGCTGAATTTTTTATATAAACCCAGCCCATGGAGTAGATAAGGGCATCACTTATGCCAAGTCCCTGAGAGACTAGAGCATGAACCAAGAACAGCGCTTTGATCCTCTCATCTTTTAGGTCATTGTAACTAAGTTCCACTATTGATTTTACATTGGACCCTTCTTTATAGGTCGAAGCATCCCTCCATTCAGGCAAATCTCCACGCTTCAACCTTTTAGCCACTAAGGAAATCAAAAGAGGCAAGCCTCCACAATTCTCGACAACTCTATCCACAAGGATCTTAAATTTAGGGTCATTAATTCTGTCCCCCATTATCCTTTCAAAAAGTATATGTGCTTCTCCATGCTTTAACTCATTGAGTTGGAATTCTAGATCATAGCCACCATCCGTCGGTAGCCGCCGTCGCCAGCCACCACACGACCGCCGCACGGCCGTTGCCGCCGCCACAAGACCGCCGACCGTCACGCCGACAGCCACCGTCCCCTCCCGCGGTCGGTGGGTTGTGGGCATCAATCTGCGGTGGCGGTCGATGGTGACGGTCGACGGTCGTGCGGCGGTCATGCGGCAACGGGCGGCGGGGCGACGGTCCGTGAGTAAGAAGAAAAAATAAATAAATATAAAAATTTATAAATTTTTTCCAAACACATTTCTATTATTTTTTTATTCCAAGAATATAAATTTTGTATAATTACCAAATACCTTATTTTACTCAGAAATTGTTCCAGAGTAGAAATAAATAAATAAAACTATTTCTGAAAGGAAATAGTTCGCCGGAATAGAAACCTTGTCATGCGCACGCTTAGTTTCCCAAATGGTAGGTCTCTTGAGAGATTGGCTGAACGAGGAATGGCAATGTATAAAGTGCTCAACTTATCCATGTTCTTGAACTC